>NC_057809.1:490190515-490332629 GCF_018294505.1 Triticum aestivum | reverse complement strand
GCTCCTGCAGTGCCACGGGGGCTGTAACCTCAAACAGGGCGTTGACCATCTCAGTAGTGGCCGTGAGCGTATCTGGGGTCGGCTCAGTGGTTGCCTCCATCTTCTTGGAGCTCTCTGTCTCGTGGGGATTAGCCTCCCGCGTCTGCTCCAATATCGGCAGATCTTTGCCTGGTTCTCCTTGGTCCATCATGAAACTGACGAATACTAGGAGACCACTAAAAGGAAAACACAATCGCAATGACAATGAAATAAAAAAGAGAGTGAGGATCGGTTACTGCTTTGCGAAAGTTCTTTTTTTCTCTGAACGAAAATATACCAACATCACGGATCCGCTTACCTTCCCTTCGTTCGGAGAGAAGAACAGTGGCAGATGCGAGTGTTGCCTTTCTTGAAGACGGTGAGGGAGAAGGGGATTCAGCGAAGAGTGAAATGATGGTTGCTTCATCCGTCAAACTTAGACTACCGGGAGGTGGGGTTTTGTGATACGACGGCTCGTTACTGCCACGCTATGACCGGGGTGACTCTTCGCCTGCATACTGCCTTCTAATTTGGTGGATGGAATTTGGGCCCGCGCGCTGCATGGCCTGCATGTCGGTGAACGAAAGTATAACGACATTCAGTAGAGGGAGACATTTCAATGGCCTAGGAGGAGCCAGAAGCGGTAGAGTGTCTCCACTGTACTAGTAGTAATTGTTTTTCTGGGTACCTGTAGAGTGTCTCCAGTGTACTAGTAGTAATTGTTTCTCTGGGCCCAAGACAAAACAACCCATCCACACTAGTAAATAGTAAAATCAAGTCAAAAGCCCATATATTTACTGAATTGACGGATGGGTATGTCGAAGAGCAAAAAGAGGAGTTTCAGGTGGGCAAAAGAGCTTCTGAACGTGCCGGGCTTCTATTTACAACATATTGTGGTCATAATCCAGTAAATTTTACGACCCAGGATGTTCATTCTATTGACCTGACCGATCCATTTGACTGTGACTGCCGAAAATAGTGCTGGAGTTAGATGTTGTTGCCCTTTTCAATCTGGTTTTTTTGTAAACCTGATGAACAATTAACCCTCGTGCTTTTGTACAGTTTGTAAGCTGGAGTTAGATGTTCCCGCCCTTTTCAACTCGGCTGTGACTGTCATATTTTCTTTGAAACAAGGCAAATGGCTTGCCATTCGTTTAATTTAGAGTGAAATATTGTAACAAATCCCAACCAAGGGAAATAACATCACTCTCGCCGGCTGCTTGAGCTCACTATGCATTACATAAGCCAAGTGATTAGCCCCCACCAGCACCCACAAACTTATTTCGAACTAGCACATCAAATGGGATGTATATTTTCATAGGAAAGGCTGCATGACCATGACAGATTTGGATTCTGACATTTGGGACCCGCGAGGAAATAGCCTATCCAAGGTGGTGTCGACTTACTAGCTAGTCAACAAACGATTCTGCCAACCAGCCGTTGGATTGACATCCAACATCTGTCGTGTATCTTCTATCTCTTGTCTTCTTCTTCCTCCAGCCGCCCAAACCAAACCACCCCATCGGCTCCGCCTGCTCCCGCCTCCCATGGCTGGCTGCGCCTCTGCCGCCCTACCATATGTACCCTCCAATGTTGGCCAGTCCCTCCCTCTATTCCCCCACACATCCTGTTATTCTCCGGCGACGTCAGCGCCAACATGCACCCGCACCCGAACTAGTCAACCCTCGTACTCCCCTCCGCCTGCGACTGGACCGGTGCATCTTCAACGGCTCCTGTTCGTTCCGTCCGAGGCCTCGCCGTTGTCCTCCGCCTTGCGGCCTTGGTTCGCTCGCCGTGCGCGGTGCGCAGCCCTCTTGCATTGTCAACGTCGTCAACAACCGAGAGGAACAAGGAGATGACTATACGTGGAGAGGATGACAGTAGGGACCCACCAGCGTCATGGCAGTACGCAAGCAAGTGCATCTATAGTACAAGCCCAAAAATATGGTTCCTCCTAATGGTTGGACATCTGGGGCTCACGCCATTGTCAACGTAGTCAATAAACGAGAGAATTACACTACGAGCAGCTGACACCAGGGACCCAGCAAGTTGCGCAGTTTTTTTTGAGGAAGAAGCAGTTGTTATTTATACTAGTTTTAGCGACGAATCAGGGTAACAATGGGGCTGTGTGGGGGCTGTGGCCCATCTTGCCAGGGTTTTATTTATGTTTACCACATCATGAGCCCAGTTGTGTTTTTTTCTTGCTGAAAATGGCTAGCCCAGTTCTATTTTTTTAAGAAATACCCAAACAAGGCCTACTTGCTTTATCGGCCCTGCTGGGCTGCAAATCTTTCAAGACGAGGAGAGTTTCATTGGGTTTGCCTAGAAATGGGCTGCACATTTTTTAAACACATCAAACCGGGAATTAGTTTCAATTTTTTTTCATTACAAGATCTTAAATTCCATTGATTTTTATGCGTGGAAAATTATTTGGATTTTATATTTATATAAATTATTTTTCAAAATAGTTTGAATGTGAATCGATATTTTTGGATTAAAAACAGTTGACCGCACTGAAATATGCAAAATTTCGTATACTTTTTAACCGTGGCCACAATATGGGGTGTAATGCTAACAAAAAGAAGATGGGCTCCAAAAAAATTCTTAAGAATTAACAAATGGGCTGTACATTATTAGAAATAATGGCAGATGGGTTGTATGTTGTTTTCCACAGATTTGAGGCTGACTTGTGCGCCTACTACAGGTTGACGCGTATGCTTTCATAAAAAAAGGTTGACGCACACGCAACGCCCTGTCAACTTAGTCAACACACAAGAGCAGTGACTGTTGGATGTCCATCCAACGGCTGTCGTGCTTCTTCAATCTCTGCTCTTCATGCTCCAGCCGCTCAAACAAGCACCGGCAGGACTGCCTGCTCCCTCCTCCCGCGGCCGGCTATGCTGCCGTGTAGGCCTCACGGCCCCACCGTACTCCCATCGCTGGCCTAGCCATCCCTCTACTCACCCACACATGCTGTTATTCTCCGGCGATGACAGATGAACCAGTAAACACTCGTACTCCTACGCGTGGGAAACAACTGCCGAGTATTACCTGGCTCCGTGTCGTTCCCTTCCTAGGCCTCGCCGTCGTCCACCGCCCTGGTGCTCTCGGCACGGCCTGGTCAACATGGTCAATGAACGACATCCATCGGAAGTGGACTGTACGTGGAGAGGCTGACAGCTGGGTCCGCGGACGCACGCAAGGAAATGCCTCCTTATTACGCGCAAAATAATGATTCCTCCACCTGATAGCTAGGACCCATAGGAAGGGCCTCTGTATTTCACCAAAAAAATGTTCCCCCGCTTGCAGGTCGGACCGACCAGCTATATCTTCGCACGCAAGGAAGTGCCTCCTTATTACGCTCAAAAAATGAATACCCCTGTTAGCTGGGACCCACCATATTGTTGGGCTAACTTGTTGGCCTACTAAGTTGACGGGGACGGAGGGCTTTGTCAACTTAGTCAATACTCCAGTGACCGTATGATGTCCATCCAACGGCCATAGTGCTTCTTCAACCTCTGGTCTTCTTGCTCCAGCCACCCAAAGCAGCGCCGGTCGTGTCGCCTGCTCCTGCCTCCCATGGCCGGCTGTGCTACCACGGAGGCCTCACCGCCCCCATACTACTCCCACCACTGGCCACGCCATCCCTCCACTCACCCACACCCCCTATTATTCTGCGGCGACGGCAGCCTCACACCGCAGCCGAACCAGTGAACGCTAGTACTCCTCTCTGCGTGGGCATCCACTGCTGCATCTTGCCCGGCTCCGCGTCGTCCCCTTCCTAGGCCTCGCCGCCATCCACCGCCGTGGTGCTCTCGGCGCGGCGTGGTCAATGTGGTCAACGACCAACTTCCATCGGAAGAGTACTGTACATGGAGAGGCTGACAGCTGGGTCCACTACAACCACAAGGAAGTGCCTCCTTATTATGCGGGGACCCACTAGACGGGCCACCAGTATTTTGCGAAAAAAATCGTTTCCCCCTGACTACTGGGACCCACCGGATGGACCATCGTATTTCGCAAAAAAACGTTCCCCCCGCTGTCAGCTCGGACCCACCGGAAGTGCCTCCTTATTACGCATAAAAAAATGAATACTCCCCCGGCTAGCTGGGACCCACCTTGGTGGGAGGCTGACTTGTGGGCCTACTAAGTTGACGAGGACGAAGGGCTTTGTCAACTTAGTCAATATGAACGATTCTAGCTCCAGTGATCGTACGATGTCCATCCAACGACCGTAGTGCTTCTTCAACCTCTGGTCTTCTTGCTCCAGCCGCCCAAAGTAGCGCCGGTCGTGCCGCATGCTCCTGCCTCCCGTGGTCGGCTGTGCTGCCGCAGAGGCCTCACCGCCCCCTACTATTCCCACCGCTAGCCAGGCCATGCGGCGACGGCAGCCTCACACCACAGCTGAACTAGTGAACCCTCGTACTCCTCTCCACACAGGCTTCCACTACCGCGTCTTCCCCGGCTCCGCGTCGTCCCCTTCCTAGGTCTCACCGTCGTCCACCACCGTGGTGCTCTCCGTGCAGCGTGGTCAACGTGGTCAAGGAACGACTTCCATCGGAAGAGTACAGTACGTGGAGAGGCTGACAGCTGGGTCCACGGCCACAACCCAGTTTTTTTGTGATTTGCCAAGTAAGTCGCTTTGTCCGGCCTATTGGGCTGCAAATCTTTCAAGACGAGGAGAGCTTTCATTCGGCTGGCCGGGAAAATGGCCCATCAGTAATGAGAAATGGATTGTACATTTTTAAAACACATCAAACCGACAATTAGTTTTAAATATCTTTTTTTATTTCAAGATTTTAAATTACATTAATTTTTATGCATGGAGAATTTGTTGGATTTTATATTGATATACATTTATTTTTAAAATCAGTTTGAATATGAGTCGAAATTTCAGGATTAAAAATAGTTTGGACCGCACCGAAATATGCAAAATTTCGTATAATTTTTTAACCGTGGCCACAATATGGGCTGTAATGCTAACAAAAAGAATATGGGCTCCAAAAAATACCTTAAGAATTAGCAAACGGGCTATAAATTATTAGAAATAATGGCAGATGGGCTGTATGCTGTTTTCCACAGATTTGAGGCTTTCCTAAAGAAAAGGTTGACACACAAGCACTGATTGTTGGATGTCCATCCAACGGCCGTCGTGCTTCTTCAATCTCTGCTCTTCCTGCTCCAGCCGCTCAAATAAGCGCCGACGAGACTGCCCGCTGCCTCCTCCCCGCGGCCGACTGTGCTGCCGCGCAGGCCTCACCACCCCACCGTACTCCCATCGCTGGCCTAGCCATCCCTCTACTCACCCACACCTGCTGTTATTCTCCGGCGACGGCAGACGAACCAGTAAACCCTCGTACAGTCGTGCTCCCCTTCTTGTGGGAAACAACTGCCGAGTCTTCCCAGCCTCCGAGTTGTCCCCTTCCTAGGCCTCACCATCGTCCACCGCGGTGGTGCTCTCAGCGCGGCGTGGTCCATGTGGTCAACGACCGACTTACATCGGAAGAGTAATGTGCGTGGAGACGCTGACAGATGGGTCCACGGCCGCAGCAAGGAAGTGCCTCCTTATTACGTGCAAAATAATTATTCCTCCACCTGACAGCGGGGACCCACCGGACGGGCCACCGTATTTCGCGTAAAAAATGTTTCCCCCTGACTGCTGGGACCCACCAGCTACACCTTCGCATGCAAGGAAGTGTGTCTGGGCAAAATAAAAAATGATTCGCCCCCTGACTGTTGGGACCCACCAGCTACATCTTCACACGCAAGAAAGTGCCTGAAAGTCGGGACCCACCTGGTCGAAGCGTACATAGCGTTGTCATTCTGGTCGCGAACGTGTATGTACATATATACTGGTGGATGTAGAGGCGCGCTCGTGTCGTAGTAGAGGCGCGTACGTGTCGTAGTAGAGGCGCGCACGTAGCATGTACACGTACGTACAGTGGCCAGGGTGCAAGAAAGAAAATACGGCCATGTATGTGTACATACGGGCGGGGTCTCGAACGCCTACTCGCGCATACGTACGACCATGGCTCGTGTACATGGCTGGGTCAGAACGGAGAAACAATGTCGTCGTTGTGTTCATGGGGAGGCAACGGAATGCGTCGTGTTCATGGGGAGGCAACGGAATGCCTCGTGTTCATTGGGAGGCAACGGAACGCATGGGAGCCAACCGGCTGGGTCAGAACGGAATGCGTGGTCGTGTTCATCGGGAGGGCTTGGACGGAACAGGCGATGGAAACAAGGCCTGGCGTACCGCACAACAGAGGAAACGAACCTCCTACGTTCGGAACGGGGTCCTGTTGATCGGGAGGGGTCTGGCGTACCGCAAAACGGAGGAAACAGACCTCCTACGGTCGAAACGGGGGTCCTGTTGATCGAGAGGGGTGTGGCGTACCGTAAAACGGACGAAACAGACCTCCTACGGTCGAAACGGGAGTCCTGTTGATCGGGAGGGGTGTGGCGTACCGCAAAACGGATGAAACGGACCTCCTACGGTCGAAATGGGGGTCTTGTTCATCGGGAGGGGTGTGGCGTACCGCAAAACGAGACTCCACGGGACACTGTTCATCTCCACCGTCGACCTCCTCCACCCTCCACGGGCTACCCTCGACCTCCTCCAGCCTCCACGGGCTCCCGTTCATCCAGCCTCCACCGCGCGCTACTCCACCGGCTACTGTTCAACCACCCCTCCACGAGCACCCCTCCACCGTCTACTGTTCATCCAGCCCTCCACACCACGAGGTCCTGTTCAACCACCACTCCACGGGCACCCCTCCACCGTCTACTGTTCATCCAGCCCTCCACCACACCACGGGGTCCTGTTCATCCAGAGGCAACGCCACCGCTCACTGTTCATCCAACCCCCCCGCAACGCTCACTGTTCATCCAATCGATCCGCTTCAGTTCAGTTAACAGCCATCGATCGATTGCTCGGGTTCAGTAATGCGTAGCCTGAAGTGCAATCGCTCGAGTTTAGTTAGAGCCCAACGCCTCGCTTGGGTTCAGTTAGAGCCAACGCCTCACACACACGCGCGTACGTGTATGAGAGAAATGTGCATCGCTCGGCCCCTGACCTCCCACCGTAACCAGGAACTCCCCGAAATTTTCCTCGCCCTCACTTCTACCACGGTTTTTTCCATCATGGACGGCCCAAAGAATGTCATGCAGCTGCATCTCCGGCCCGCCCAGGACGAAAAGCCCATTTTCTGTCATGATTTTTTGTCATAGAAGTAGGAGCCCACCACATCTATGATGATACCAGGTTTTGTCACAATTATCGTCATAGAAGTGTCATATGTATGACAGAATTTTTTTCGTTCGGCCCAAAATGTCACGGATGTGTCTTTTTTTGTAGTGTTCTGAGTGGAAGCTATGAAAGGATCGGTGTAGTTGACTAGAGGGGGGGTGAATAGGCAACTGATAATTTTTAGCTTTCTTTATCAATTTAAACTTTCCATCAAAGTAGGTTGTCTAGATATACAACTAGGTGAGCAAACTATATGATGCAACAACAATAAGTACACAAGCAAGCCAGGGATGTAACACAAGATAAGCTTGCACGAGTAAAGGGACGAGATAACCAAGAGTGGAGCCGGTGAAGACGAGGATGTGTTACCGAAGTTACTTCCCTTTGAGAGGAAGTACGTCTTCGTTGGAGCGGTGTGGAGGCACAATGCTCCCCAAGAAGCCACTAGGGCCACCGTATTCTCCTCACGCCCTCACACAATGCGAGATGCCGTGATTCCACTATTGGTGCCCTTGAAGGAGGCGACCGAACCTTTACAAAACGGTTGGGGCAATCTCCACAACTTAATTGGAGGCTCCCAACAACACCACGAAGCTTCACCACAATGGAGTATGGCTCCGCGATGACCTCAACCGTCTAGGGTGCTCAAACACCCAAGAGTAACAAGATCTGCGAGGGATTAGTGGGGGGGAATCAAATTTCTCTTGGTGGATGTGTAGATCGGGGCGTTCTCAACCAATCCCTAGGAAATCAACAAGTTTGATTGGCTAGGGAGAGAGATCGGGCAAAAATAGAGCTTAGAGCAACAATGGAGCTTGGGGGTGGAAGAGGTAAGTCAACTCGGAGAAGAAGACTCCCCTTTTATAGTGGAAGAACAAATCCAACCGTTATCCACCAACTCAGCCTGCGACGCACGGTAATACCGCACCGGAGACGCGGTACTACCACCAGGGCCCGCAGTACTACCTCAAGGCACTGCAGTACTACCGCCCACGCAGCAGTATCCAAAACAACCCTCATGCGATGAAGCAGAGGGCGATAGAACCGCTGGCGCGGTATTACCGCTCCCCCTTCCGGTACTACCGCAAGGCAGGGATAGTACAGATTTGTGAAGGCACGGACATATAAAAATACATCCGTGGCAACTTCCGCTGAGTTTAGATCTATGCAAAAATCCGACACCGTAGTACCGCAAGCTAGGAGCGGTACTACCGCGTAGGGCATGGATGTAAAAAATTACATCCGCCCCTACTTCCACTCGTGCTGCTGAGCTAGACCTGAGGCCACTGTACTACCGCGTCAGAGAAGCGGTACTACCGCGCCCATGGCCGGTACTACCACAGGGGCCTGTGGTACTACCGCCCTGAGGACCAGTACTACCGCATGCCCAGTTCAACAACACTAGAAGTCTTTCATTTTGCAGAGATTCGGAGAAACGAAGGATGCTCCAAAGAGCCAAAGGAAAGGTGGTGCAAAAGGAATAGACGTGTACCTGTTGATTCCACCCAAACCTTTCCAACGCGGACCCCTCTTAATAGTATGGCTTTCCTGCGACTCAAACCATCGAAAAGAAACGTAGAGAAACGCCGTCTTTAATAGTCTTTGAGGGGCACCAAATCGTCTTGTGCCTAGGCATGATATATCTGAAATGCTCAATGCACACGATTAGTCCGCAAAAGCATTGTCATCAATCACCAAAACTACTAAGTGATAAATATGCCCTTACAATCTCCCCCTTTTTGGTGGAATGATGACAATACGGGATTTGCACATAGGAATATAAATAAAGCATAGGCAAACCCAACATATATAAAATATAGATGGGCTCCCCCTAGATGTGTGCACTCTAGAGATGTGCTTTGGACTGCACGACACACATACTAGGATCAACACTCCCCCTATATTTTATAGACGAGGCAAATCTTGCAAAGGAGTAACTAATACTAACAGAGAGGCAAGATAATACATATGAGCATAAATTAACTAGCACACGATAGCATAAGCTCACGGACTACTAAGCAGGAAAAACAATAAGATACGATAGAGTGCATATGTCTTACACCATATGATAAAGGAACACGACTCATGACAAACCAAACCAAAGCAAATGAGGTCCAACAGAACGAAAGCAAACACGACACACGACTCGCAAATCCTCTACACTCTCTCCCCCTTTGGCATCGAGACACCAAAAAGGCAGAGAGGACACCTACGACACAGGTGGTAGCTCAAGCTGGAGCAATCACTCGTCACGGTTCTCGTCGGTCTCGGCAGTGGGGATGGTCTCCTCCTCAGACTCAGTCCACTAGTAGCCCTGCTTCTCCATCCATTCTGCCTCTAGAGTGATGTGCTTCTCGGACCCACTGGATATCTCCTCGCCAAACGTCCTCAAGATCTCTTGTCGCGGCGGCGACTCTCCTTGGAAGCAACATGGGTCCTGTACTGCCCCTTGGCTTACATACAAAACAAAGTCTTCATCTTAGCCTTCAGCTTCTTAGCCCATGAGGGCTCAGTAGAGGGAGGAGCATACCCATCAGAGCTGTCCTCATCCGCTTCTTCCTCCTCAATCTCATCCTCATCTACGTCTATCTGAGCAGCCGCTGCCTCAACATGGGTAGTGGTGTTAGCCCACTTAGGCTTGACGCGAAGCTTGATGGGCTCATGACGGGTCCAATCAGGGGTCTCAAACTCAACATTGGGATAGAGCTTCTCCCAAGTCTTCAAGATCAGGTGAAACAGGTAAGGACCATAGATGGGTACCTTACGATTGAACACCGCAAACCGTAGCTCACACCACATGATATGTGAGACATCAAGTGGTTGCGTCTAAACACGACGCGCCTCCTCATAGATGAGCATCATATCCATGAGATAGGCATGCACCTTATACTTGTCCCCAATATGTGGGAAGAGGGTGTTGTGGAAGATCTGATACATGATGTCAAGGAATGGGTTCAGCACCCACTCCTTCTTGCCACTGGGAAGCCTCTTCTCAACATAGTATGGCTGCAGCTTGTTCTTGTTGGCGGACTCGGAGTTGGCATGAGGGTGAACACCAATGGGCTTGTCAAGCCCCTCATCACGAACCTATAGCAGATTCATGAAGTCCTTCCACTTGGCGGTCAACTATTGTCCATTTGTCATCCACGTCAAGGTCCGTTCCTCATCAAAATGGAAGTGGACCGAGGCAAAGAACTGAGCCACAATCTCAGGGTCAAAGTCCAGGTGGAACGTGATCAAGTCCTCAATGCCAAACTGCTCCACCGGGTCCAAAGCCTCACCAAAATAGGTGCCATGCTTATCCTACCTCATATGATGCATGTCAATCCAGTGCATGTCCACATAGATGTTTTGCTTGGCCTTGATCACATCGAGATAGATAAGGTTCTGCTGCTTGGTCCAGAACAACTCATTCCATCTGAAGTTTGCACGGGGATTCCCATAGGGGTTGATCTTCCTTCGAGTGACAAATTCAGCTAGTGGCATCTCATCCATGCCCATTGTTGGCTCATTGGTCTTGGTTGAGGTTGACTTGGTTCTATGTTGGGGGCATTGGAGCCCTCTGGAGTTTCATCTTGGTTGCACAGACGCTTCAAGCCTGTGTCGCGAATGGGGTTCAAATGACGGGCATTGGAACCGGAGCCACCACCTATGACACACAACACAAGAATACGCAAGAAAAGCAAGAAGGATCAATGCAAAGACCACAACAAAACAAATGAAACAAGTAGAAACAACATTCGCTAGTTGCTAAAGGGAAGGTTCGAACTCAACGGTAGGACCGCACTAGTGTGCGGAACTAAATTTTTACTTCTGCTCCAGCCGCGGTAGTACCACGCTGGAATGGCACGGTAGTACCGTGCCTGGAGAGAAAGTAAAATTTTAATTCCGCACCTCGTGTGGTAGTACCGCTCTTGAGGAGCGGTAGTACCATATGAGGTGAACACGGCCAGAGAGGTCGTACCACACGGGAGTTGCGGCAGTACCACACGGGTTCAGATCTGAAAACAAAAAGGGGATCTTAGAACATCCGTGCTAATGGAACGGTACTACGGTTGATCAACACTACCAAGTAGCATCATACCAAATAGCATCTCTACGCATTACTACTCTCCTACATCCTACTCTTGCAAAGATTTGGCCTAAAATCTCAAGAACAACATGCATCTCCCCAAAAACCTAGAGACACAACAACTACACAAGGAGAGAGGGATTCAGGGAGAAACCTTGTTCCATGGCAAGAGAACGTGGTGGCGAACGCTCCCACAGGACGGAATGCGAGGAGAGTGGCCGGAGACGGAGATCCGACGTGGTTCTCCGGCACCATTCTTGGGCAGGAGGAGAGACGACATGGGGAAGATGAGTTCAATGGGTATGGGGGAATTGGAACTCCCCCTGCCCTCTCTTAAACCCCACATGCTCGCGACTGTGCGGTAGTACCGCGGGTCATCGCGGTAGTACCGCCCGGGCGGAAGTACCGCACTCGAGGCGGTAGTACCGCTCTTCCAGCGGCAGTAAAAAATTACTGCCGTGTTGGGTGCGGTAGTACCATGCACAGCTCCTGCGGTAGTACCGTGGCAAGCGACGGTAGTACCATGAACGCAAGAAAATGCACGTTTCACAAAAACGAGAGGAAAATAGTCTTTGCAATGCAACCTTCAAGTAAACGGACACACCAACGAGCAAACTGTAACGCCCCGAGACCGATGTGCCAGGTGTCCTGCAGTTATTTGCTGTTGTTTCCTTGTCATTGCTTGCATTTCATGCATTCCATATCAAGTAATCGTGTGCATTTCATTTGCATACATGTTCGTCTCATGCATCCGAGCATTTTCCCCGTTGTCCGTTTTGCAATCCGGCGCTCCTATGTCATCCAGTGCCCCTTTCTACCTCTTTTCGTGTGCGTGAGTTAAACATTTCTGGATTGGACCGAGATTGTCATGCGGCCTTTGTTTACTACCGGTAGACCGCCTGTCAAGTTTCGTGCCATTTGGACTTCATTTGATACTCCAACGGTTAACCGAGGGACCGAAAAGGCCTCGTGTGTGTTGCAGCCCAACACCCTTCCAAAGTGGCCCGAAACCCACCTAAACCTCCTCCATCAGCTCGGTTGTTCGATCACGATCGCGTGGCCGAAAATCGTACCTCATTTGGACTCTCCTAGCTCCCTCTACCTATATATATGTGTGACTCCCGGATTTTTCGCGCAGATGAAAACCTAGCCCCGCTCCTCGCGCCTTCGCGTTTCCTGCGCCAACTGCCGCCGCCATGTACAGCCATGGAGCCGAGCTCCCGACCTTCGACGCCGACGCCGCCGAGCCCCGCTGACCTCGGGAACAGATCCCGCAGCCTCGGCCTTCGCTCCCCGCGCCTGGATCTGGCCTATCCCCACCGTCCCTCACCGCCATCGCCATCGAGCGCCGCCAGCCGCCTCCTGGTCTCCCCGATCCGATCGGAAGGAGGACGACGCCCCGTCGGCCGACCTCGTGGGCCACATGGGCCTCGGTCTCCCATGGCCCAACATTGGCCGGCCCACCTCTGCCATGCCTTTCCCCGTCCTGGACCGAAGCCCATGGTGAGCCCACCCCTATCCTCCGTTCAGTGCGTCCTGTAGCTATCCCGCGCCCATGTTTTTTTCTCTAAGTTCCAGATCTGCATGTTTTTCTAGCCCTGTTCATCATGTCATAATTTCATCACTGTTGCTCTGATTCGTGCGTGTAGCAAATCAAAACGTTCGCCTCGACGAGTACATCATTTCATCTCACTGCATCATTTTCATTTGAGCTCATCTTGATGCCCGAAATGTCATTGGAAGAGGGATATGTGATAAATTTGTCAGATCTGTTTCAGCAAATGGCATTTTGTCATTTTTGCCATGACTAATGTGTGCATGCTATGATCCTGAGCTCTACATGTGTTTTGTTATATGCCATGCCATCTTTACAGAGGTGCTTGCCATGTATTTTTGTGATATTCGTGGTGACTAGCACAAGCTTGCAAAGTAGCGTAATCGGTAATGCTGATTTCAGGGACTTAGAATTTCACGAAGTCCTTGTCCTGATTTTGTTGTTATGCCATATGTTCAGGTTGTTTCCTAGTGATCCGTGCCTATTTTGAGGATGATCAGTAAGGATGTTTTGTTAACATTGTGGTGCTCTATCCATCCATGTCTTTGTTTGCATTTATGGAGCACCGTAGCTTGAGTCAATCGAGCTCTACTTTTGCTATATCGTGAATCCTGGCAGATTGTTGACTTGTTAGCGATTTTGCCGAGGATGTTGCTATTGATACGTGCATGATATGATGTTGTTCTTGCCATGTCTAACTTATATGCCATGTATTCTTGATGGGTGTATGCTTAGTTTGTCATGCCATGCTATGTAGTGGGTGCATCGAGCTCGTAAACATGCCTACTCGTTAACTGATTTGCATGCTCTAGTTTTTCACTAAGTCTGAATCTGTTTATGTTTTTGCTATGTTCACATGCTTGCAATTGTATTTTCTGATCCCTTTTGGCTCAAGGTCACTAAGGTACTTTTGTTAAGTGCTTTGAGTAGCTTCATGCCATGCCTTGCTTAGACATGATATGTTCCTGTAGCATGTAGTTTTCATGCTCTAAAGTATGCTTCCTGATAATAAATTCCAGACTTGTGTTAATTTCACTGTCTGAAACCTGTTATCATTTGCATTTTTGCCATGCTTGTTTGGACCTTTTAATGGATGAATTAGCCGTAGCTCAGTGTTCATCTTTTGTCAAGCTTCTTGAGTGGATCCCTTCCATGTATTTTGTTGCCATGTTTGAGTGCCGTAGCATTTTTATCTTGTTGCATTTAGTTGGTCAATTGCTGATTATCGCAGACTGGTGCCATATTTGTTTTGCTTGCCATTTCCAAACCGTGCATCCATTTCCGGTGATCTTTATATCGATTTCAACCGAAATCACATCCTCTTTCTAGTGGACCTCTTGGATTTCCATGTTGAGGACATGTTCAATCATTCATGTCCCATTCATGCATATGCATCACATACCGCATCCCGCATATCATACCATGTTCATGTGTTGGTTGCTTACTATGTTGTGTGCTTCTTTTCGGTGTTTGCTTCTTCGGGTTGGTTCCGATAACGTTGCGTTTGTGAGGACTCGTTCGTCTATGTCCGTTTGTCTTCTTCGTGGACTCGTTCTTCTTCCTTGCGGGATTTCAGGCAAGATGACCATACCCTCGAAATCACTTCTATCTTTGCTTGCTAGTTGCTCGCTCTTTTGCTATGCCTATGCTGCGATACCTACCACTTGCTTATCATGCCTCCCATATTGTTGAACCAAGCCTCTAACCCACCTTGTCCTAGCAAACCGTTGTTTGGCTATGTTACCGCTTTGCTCAGCCCCTCTTATAGCGTTGCTAGTTGCAGGTGAAGATTGTAGTTTGTTCCATGTTGGAATATGGATATTTTGTTGGGATATCACAATATCTCTTATTTAATTAATGCATCTATATACTTGGTAAAGGGTGGAAGCCTCGGCCTTATGCCTGGTGTTTTGTTCCACTCTTGCTGCCCTAGTTTCCGTCATATCGGTGTTATGTTCCCGGATTTTGCGTTCCTTACGCGGTTGGGTTATAATGGGAACCCTTGACAGTTCGCTTTGAATAAAACTCCTCCAGCAAGGCCCAACCTTGGTTTTACCATTCGCCACCTAGCCTTTTCTTTTCCCTTGGGAGTCGCGCTCTCGAGGGTCATCATTATTTTAACCCCCCCGGGCCAGTGCTCCTCTGAGTGTTGGTCCACCTTGTCAGCCGCCGGTGGCCACCAGGGGCAACTCTAGGCTGACCTACCAGAAGTTTGAACAATCCGGTGTGCCCTGAGAACGAGATATGTGCAGCTCCTATCGGGATTTGTCGGCACATTCGGGTGGCTTTGATGGACTTGTTTTACCATTGTCGAGGATGTCTTGTAACCGGGATTCCGAGTCTGATCGGGTCTTCCCGCTAGAAGGAATATCCTTCGTTGACCGTGAGAGCTTGTGATGGGCTAAGTTGGGACACCCCTGCGGGAATTTGAACTTTCGAAAGCCGTGCCCGCGGTTATGGGCAGATGGGAATTTGTTAATGTCCGGTTGTAGAAAACCTGAAGTTGACCTTAACTAAAATACATCAACCGCGTGTGTAACCATGATGGTCTCTTTCCGGCAGAGTCCGGGAAGTGAACACGGTGTTGGAGTTATGTTTGACGTAGGTTGTTCTAGGATCACTTCTTGATCATAGTTTCTCGACCGTGCTTTTGCCCTCTCTTCTCGCTCTCTTTTGCGAATATGTTAGCCACCATATATGCTAGTCGCTTGCCCTAGCCCCACCTCATACTTCTCCTTACCCATAAGTTTAAATAGTCTTGATCGCGAGGGTGTGAGATTGCTGAGTCCCCGTGACTCATAGATACTTCCAAAACCAGTTTGTAGGTGTCGATGAAACCGTACAGGTGACGCAACCAAGCTCAAGGAGGAGCTCAATGAAGATCTTGTTCTTTATGTTGTTTCGTTCTAGTCGATCAGTAGTGGAGCCCAGTTGGGGTCGATCGGGGATCTATGTAACATTTGGGGTAGTCTTCTTTTATTTTGGTTCCGTAGTCGGACCTTGATTGTATCTGGATGATGTAATGCTTTATTCATGTATTGTGTGAAGTGGCGATTGTAAGCCAACTATGTATCTCTTTCCCTTATCTATTACATGGGTTGTGTGAAGATTACCTCACTTGCGACATTGCTTTCAATGCGGTTATGCCTCTAAGTCATGCTTCGACACGTGGGAGATATAGCCGCATCGAGGGCGTTACAAGTTGGTATCAGAGCCTTCCCCGACCTTAGGAGCCCCCTGCTTGATCAAATCACTGGCGTTATTGAGTCTAGAAATGTTTTGAGTCATTTAGGATTATATATATCAGAGAGTTAGGAATTCTTTTGACTCCCATTCCCTTCATCGCTCTGGTGAGGCATCCTGACGTAGAGTTTTGACTCTTCTCTTCTCAAATTTCACTAAAAAATTTAGGATCATGCGGGTATCTTGGAATCGTTCCGATGGTTTTGTGACGAGAACATTGTTCTTGGTGTCTCCTGACATTTAGGGGTTGTGGCAGTGTCCCGGGGAGTTGAGCTCCGAGGTGTTGTCGTCACAATTTTATCGTTGCAGTTCTGGAATACCTGATTTAGTTTCGCCGACATCAAAAATCTCTTTTATGCAGTTGTTGGTGAGATAACCTCGATGCCACCCAGTACTGGGGCGGGAGTTCGGGAGTATTGCCATAACTCATATAACAGATGCTTTTCGAAGGTTGAGGTAGACGATTTTCGAAGGTTTCTTGGTTATGTGTTGAAGGATGGATACAGCTGGATGTAGGATTTGTTAGTTTTGGGTGAGATATTATGCTTCCCCTGTATCCCCAACACCTGATTGCATAACTGCGAAAATTTCGGGAGTTTATAAGTGGGAATTCAAGTAGCTCTTAGGATATCTTTCCGACAGATGTATAATATGAAATTGGGGTTCGACGTCTAGTGGTCCGCCTATCCACGGTTGGTTTTACAGTGGTCTCGTTGTGTCTTAAAGAGTCCTTGGCTATGCCGACTCGGGGACACTTCGTATGTCATGTGCACTGCCTTGTACATGATGGTGTTGTACGATCGAGCCCATGTAGGCCCCACCACGAAAACTTTGGACGAAATCTCTATCATATGTTTGTTCTGGCTTATTCCGCAAGCCAATCTTTGTTTTGCTTTGAGTTGTGGTATTCGAGTTGCTTCGAAGTCAAATGTTGATTCCATCCCTTGTCTAAGTGGTGTTCTCATATTCATATGTGAATACTAATCCTTCTTGGTAATCGAGATTGTCATGTCAACCCTTTTCAACCGGCATGTTTTCTCTTCAGGTGGATCCGATCATTTCAACATCAGTAAGATCAATTATCATTTCTTCTCAACGGTGTTCGTTTCATGCATCCCAAGTTGTCTTTGTTTTCCCACCCTCCCACCCTTTTTCTTCAAGGACTTAGATTTCTTATTCAAGTATCCTTTTGTGGATGAGAAGTCTCTCCATTCTTTTCCCTTCAATCTTCTTACCCGGTGATTCTCATGAAGATTCTAAAGGGCCTCAAGTTCATCATTCTTCATTCTTTTCTTCTCCGGCGGATTCAATTCAAGCTTTCTGTGTTTGATCACATTCTTTTCATTGTTTCAAATGTTTTTCATGCCGGTGCACCTTATATTCAGTCATTTCTCGCTATTCAATTGTTCCGGAGAGCTCAAGATATCTCAGATAATTCGTTTCCATTCTCAATCCGTTCAAGCTTTTGCAAGGATGTTATCTCATTCAAGCCATTTAATTCAACCGGTGCAACCTCTCTTTTCAAGTAATCTTTTCATTGGTGTTTCTTTTGAGTGGGCCCTAACCCACAGGTCTTTTCCCAGGATCTTACCTGACTCTTCCAATTTTTACCGGAGCTATTCTCAAATCTTTTAGAGTTTGACATAAGAATGAATTATCATCAGTCAAATGTCTTCTCCAAGATCTATCAAAACCTTTTCATCGTTGGTTCAACCTTTATATTTATCATTTCGGAGTATCTCAACAATTCATGGTGGTGTTTCTCGTTGAAATTCTCAGATTTGGAAGGCCGAAGAAGAATTTTCTCTCAATCTTGCTCCATTCTCTTCAAGATTCGTGATTCTAGCTTGTTGTCATCCTCTCATAATTGTATTCGATTGAGAGATATTATTTTCAACCATTCGGAGCATTTCATGAGTTGTCTCCATTTCTTTCCTCCGAAGGCCATCTTCTCAAATATTATTCATTCCAGTTTTCAGCTATTATTCTCTAATCTTACCGGTGTATCATTCAATATTCTTTAATCGGTTCATGATCTCTTCGTTCTTTTGTATCTAAATTCTCTCATGTATCTTGGTTCATTTGTCAATTCTTACCCGGTGATTCATCCCTTTATTTCGTTCATCTCCAATTCTTACGATGGTTCGTGCAAGATTCCTCCTCTTTCGTTATCATATCAATTCATTCGTTGTTTCGATTCCACCGGTGTTTCGTTGAAGGCATTCTCAAGTTGGCGCGATATCTATCTTAATCCTTTCTTCGAGAATAAGTAGTATGCCAAATCCGTTGTTTTTCATCAATTTAAATTGGTGAAGGATACGCATTACGTAATCCTTACTCTTGTTCTTCCAAGTGATTAATTCACTATTCCGGAGGTTCATCAAATTCTCGGTTCAAGTTGTCCATCTTTCTTTCCGGAGCTCAAAGTTATTTCAATTATATCATCACGAAGATCCATCTAAATCATTGCAAGGCTTCAACCTCATTCTTTTATCCTTCATTTTGGTTGTTCATTCTTTTCTTACCGGAGTTCTCCAATGAGGTTCTACATGATGGTTCATAAAGGATTTAATTCTTTTTCGAAGTGTTCATCGAGATTCTTTTCAGAGGAGCTCAAGTATTCTTCATCGGGCAATCCGGAGTGCAATTCTTTCTCTCGTCTCCTTGTTCATACCAATCCAATTCTTTTTCCCGTGAGTGGCAGGTTGTCACCTCATAATTTGAGATGTATTCCATATGACCATATCAAGCGTATTCTTTTCGTTGTTGGTGTTCCAACAACTCCGTTCGACCCTTCTCCTAAGGACACCATTTCAAGCTCTTTTGTAGCAGAAGTTGGCCTTTTCTTCTACATTCTTTTATCTCAATGATCTATCTTCTATTTCTTCCTTCCGGGGGCGTTGTGATGTTGCTCTCTTCAACACATCCTCTTGTTTTGTCTAAGATCATGTTCTTTTCGTGCTTATCCATTTAACCGGAGTGTTGTGCCCTCTGCTAAAGCTCTTTTCATCTTATCAAGCTTCATGTCACTTTCAACCGGAGTTCTACCCGAGATTATTCTTCTTTCATCTTTGTTTATCTCAACCAGAGTGTTTTCTATTCCTTCTTGTCCTTTGCGCTCGTCATTCTTACCTTTGAAATCTCAAGGTTTCGTAATGTTCCTTGTCCCTCTTTTTCCAACGGAGTGTTTTCAACTTCGTTTATCTCCGTTGTATTATTTTCTCGTAATGGTTTAACCTTTTTAAGGTCCGTGGTTTCACTCATTTGTCAAAGAAGCAACTTAGTTTTACCTCTTCTATTTCTCTTCCGTTTTCCCTCCGGTGCCATTCTAGATCTCGGGACAAGATCCTCTCGTAGTGGTGGAGTGTTGTAACGCCCCGAGACCGATGTGCCAGGTGTCCTGCAGTTATTTGTTGGTGTTGGCTTGTCATTGCTTGCGTGTCATGCATTCCATATCATGTCATCATGTGCATTTCATTTGCATACATGTTCATCTCATGCATCCGAGCATTTTCCCCGTTGTCCGTTTTGCAATCCGGCGCTCCTATGTCATCCGGTGCCCCTTTCTACCTCTTTTCGTGTGTGGGTGTTAAACCTTTCCGGATTGGACCGAGACTTGTCATGCGGCCTTGGTTTACTACCGGTAGACCGCCTGTCAAGTTTCGTGCCATTTGGACTTCGTTTGATACTCCAACGGTTAACCGAGGGACCGAAAAGACCTCGTGTGTGTTGCAGCCCAACACCCTTCCAAAGTGGCCCAAAACCCACCTAAACCTCCTCCATCACCTCGGTCGTTCGATCACGATCGCATGGCCGAAAACCGCACCTCATTTGGACTCTCCTAGCTCCCTCTACCTATATATATGTGTGACTCCCGGATTTTTCGCGCAGATGAAACCCTAGCCCCACTCCTCGCGCCTTTGCGTCTCCTGCTCCAACCGCCGCCGCCATGTATAGCCATGGAGCTGAGCTCCCGACCTTCGACGCCGACGCCGTCGAGCCCCGCTGACCACGGGAACGGATCTCGCAGCCTCGGCCTTCGCTCCCCGCGCCTGGATCTGGCCTGTCCCCGCCGTCCCTCACCGCCATCACCATCGAGCGCCGCCAGCCGCCTCCTGGTCTCCCCGATCCGATCGGGAGATCGGAAGGAGGACGACGTCCCGTCGGCTGACCTCATGGGCCACGTGGGCCTCGGTCTCCCATGGCCCAGCACCGGCCGGCCCACCTCTGCCGTGCCTTTCCCCGTCCTGGGCCGAAGCCCATGGTGAGCCAACCCCCTATCCTCCACTCAGTGCGTCCTGTAGCTATCCCGCGCCCATGTTTTTTTCTCTTAGTCCCAGATTTGCATGTTTTTCTAGCCCTGTTCATCATGTCATAATTTCATCACCGTTGCTCCGATTCGTGCGTGTAGAATATCAAAACGTTCACCTCGACGAGTACATCATTTCATCTCATTGCATCATTTTCATTTGAGCTTATCTTAATGCCCGAAATGTTATTGGAAGAGGGCTATGTGATAAATTTGTCAGATCTGTTTCAGCAAATGGCATTTTGTCATTTTTGCCATGATTAATGTGTGCATGCTATGATCCTGAGCTCTACATGTGTTTAGTTATATGACATGTCATCTTTACAGATGTGCTTTCCATGTATTTTTTTGATATTCGTGGTGACTAGCACAAGCTTGCAAAGTAGCGTAATCGGTAATGCTGATTTCAAGGACTTAGAATTGTGGTGATTTTGTTGTTATGCCATATGTTCAGGTTGTTTCCTAGTGATCCATGCCTCTTTTGAGGATGATCAGTAAGGATGTTTTGTTAAAATTGTGGTGCTCTATCCATCCATGTCTTTGTTTGCATTTATGGAGCACCATAGCTTGAGTCAATCGAGCTCTACTTTTGCTATATCGTGAATCCTGGCAGATTGTTGACTTGTTAGCGATTTTGCCGAGGATGTTGCTATTGATCCGTGCATGCTATGATGTTGTTCTTGCCATGTATAGCTTCTATGCCATGTATTATTGATGGATGTATACTTAGTTTGCATGCCATGCTCTGTAGTGGGTGCATCGAGTTCGTAAACATGCCTACTCGTTAACTGATTTGCATGCTCCAGTTTTTCACTAAGTCTGAATCTGTTTATGTTTTTGCTATGTTCACATACTTGCAATTGTATTTTCTAATCCCTTTTGCCTCAAGGTCACTACAGGACTTTTGTTAAGTGCTTTGAGTAGCTTCATGTCATGCCTTCATTTGCCATGATATGTTCCCGTAGCATGTAGTTTTCATGCTCTAAAGTATGCTTCCTGATAATAAATTCCAAACTTGTGTTAATTTCACCAAGTCTAAAACCTGTTATCATTTGCATTTTTGCCATACTTGTTTGAACCTATTAATGGATGAATTAGCCATAGCTCAGTGTTCATCTTTTGTCAAGCTTCTTGAGTGGATCCCTGCCATGTATTTTGTTGCCATGTTTGAGTGCTGTAGCATTTTTATCTTGTTGCATTTAGTTGGTCACTTGCTGATTATCGCAGACCGGTGCCATATTTGATTTGCTTGCCATTTCCAAACCGTGCATCCGTTTCCGGTGATCTTTATATCGATTTCAACCGAAATCACCTCCTCTTTCCAGTGGCACTCTTGGATTTCCATGTTGATGCCAGGTTCAATCATTCATGTCCCATTCATGCATATGCATCACATACCGCATCCCGCATATCATACCATGTTCATTTGTTGGTTGCTTACTATGTTGTGTGCTTCTTTCCGGTGTTTGCTTCTTCAGGTTGGTTCCGATAACGTCGCGTTTGTGAGGACCCGTTCATCTATGTCTGTTTGTATTCTTCGTGGACTCGTTCTTCTTCCTTGCGGGATTTTAGGCAAGATGACCATACCCTCGAAATCACTTCTATCTTTGCTTGCTAGTTGCTCACTCTTTTGCTATGTGTATGCTGCAATACCTACCACCTGCTTATCATGTCTCCCATATTGTTGAACCAATCCTCTAACCCCCCTTGTCCTAGCAAACCGTTGTTTGGCTATGTTACCGCTTTGCTCAGCCCCTCTTATAGCGTTGCTAGTTGCAGGTGAAAATTGGAGTTTGTTCCATGTTGGAATATGGATATTTTGTTGGGATATCACAATATCTCTTATTTAATTAATGCATCTATATACTTGGTAAAGGTTGGAAGGCTTGGCCTTATGCCTGGTGTTTTGTTCCACTCTTGCCGCCCTAGTTTCCGTCATATCGGTGTTATGTTTCTGGATTTTGTGTTACTTACGCGGTTGGGTTATAATGGGAACCCCTTGACAGTTCGCTTTGAATAAAAATCCTCCAGCAAGGCCCAACCTTGGTTTTACCATTCGCCACCTAGTCTTTTCTTTTCCCTTGGGAGTCGCGCTCTCGAGGGTCATCATTATTTTAACCCCCCCGGGCCAGTGCTCCTCTGAGTGTTGGTCCACCTTGTCAGCCGCCGGTGGCCACCAGGGGCAACTCTGGGCTGGCCAACCGGAAGTTTGGATAATCCGGTGTGCCCTAAGAACGAGATATGTGCAGCTCCTATCGGGATTTGTCGGCACATTCAGGTGGCTTTGCTGGACTTGTTTTACCATTGTCGAGGATGTGTTGTAACCGGGATTCTGAGTCTGATCGGGTCTTCCTGCTAGAAGGAATATCCTTCGTTGACCGTGAGAGCTTGTGATGGGCTAAGTTGGGACACCCCTGCAGGGATTTGAACTTTCGAAAGCTGTGCCCGCGGTTATGGGAAGATGGGAATTTGTTAATGTACGGTTGTAGAAAACCTGAAGTTGACCTTAATTAAAATACATCAACCGCGTGTGTGAACGTGATGGTCTCTTTCGAGCGGAGTCCAGGAAGTGAACACGGTGTTGGAGTTATGTTTGACGTAGGTTGTTCTAGGATTACTTCTTGATCATAGTTTCTCGACCGTGCTTTTGCCCTCTCTTCTCGCTCTCTTTTGCGAATATGTTAGCCACCATATATGCTAGTCGCTTGCCGCAGCTCCACCTCATACTTTTCCTTACCCATAAGCTTAAATAGTCTTGATCGCGAGGGTGTGAGATTGCTGAGTCCCCGTGACTCACAGATACTTCCAAAACCAGTTTGCAGGTGTCGATGAAACCATACAGGTGACGCAACCAAGCTCAAGGAGGAGCTCGATGAAGATCTTGTTCTTTATGTTGTTTCGTTCTAGTCGATCAGTAGTGGAGCCCAGTTGGGATCGATCGGGGATCTGTGTAGCATTTGGGGTAGTCTTCTTTTATTTTGGTTCCGTAGTCGGACCTTGATTGTATCTGGATGATGTAATGCTTTATTCATGTATTGTGTGAAGTGGCGATTGTAAGCCAACTATGTATATCTTTCCCTTATGTATTACATGGGTTTTGTGAATATTACCTCATTTGCGACATTGCTTTCAATGCGGTTATGCCTCTAAGTCGTGCTTCGACACGTGGGAGATATAGCCGCATCGAGGGCGTTACACAAACACACGAGGCAACTCAAACACAAGTACGGCACGACGAAAGAGAGGCAAAAGACAACAAGGACCAAACACGCGACACAACCTCTCCATAGAGAGAGTGGTGGCCGTAGCCACCTATGTTTGAGTCAATTGGTATGGCACCGCGAAGAATTATACTTGGGCACACGTACCATCACAAATGGCTAATGTGAAAGAGTTGATCAATTTATGCATAATGGGGGGAGCGAGAGTTCATTGAGAGAACAACACTCCCCCTATGTTCATGCCTACACCTAAACAAGATAACACGTTGAGTATGGTGGGGTGTGCAAGGGTTAAAGCAACATTGCTCGAATCAATGATATTTAGCTCATGCCTTAACTCGTGAAATCTTGCTTCATCCAAAGGCTTCGTGAAGATATCTGCAAGGTTATCATGAGTGTTGACATAGTTGAGCTCAATCTCCCCTCGCCTAATATGATCCCGGATGAAGTGATACCGAATCTCAATATGCTTCATCTTGAAGTGTTGTACCGGGTTGAGAGAAATCTTGATGGCACTTTCATTGTCACACCAAAGAGGCACTTTGTCACAAATGACACTGTAATCCTTTAAAGTTTGCCTCAACCATAGAAGTTGTGCGCAACAACTACCGGCGGCCACATACTCCACTTTGATGGACAAGAGAGACACACAACTTTGCTTCTTGGAAGACCAACTCACCAAAGAGCAACCAAGGAATTGGCACCCTCCAGAAGTTGACTTCCTATCCACTTTGTCTCCCGCCCAATCAGAGTCCGGATAGCCTACAAGGTTGAAGTTTGCTCCTCTTGGGTACCATAAGCCAAAGTTTGGGGTATGAGCCAAATGTCGAAAGATTCGCTTGACCGCCACAAAGTGACTTTCCATAGGTGCGGGTTGAAACTGTGCACAAATTCCCACACTCAACATGATATCTGGTCTAGATGCACAAAGGTAAATCAAGGAGCCAATCATGGAGCGATATACCTTTTGATCCACCGCTTTACCATTCGGATCTATGTCAAGTTGGCATTTTACGGGCATTGGAGTGGAAGCCGGCTTGACTTCACTTAGCTTGAATCTCTTGAGCATGTCTTGAGTGTATTTGGCTTGGTTGATGAAGGTTCCTTCTCTTCGTTGCTTGATTTCGAACCCGAGAAAGAACTTCAACTCTCCCATCATGGACACCTTGAACTTTGAGGTCATGAGAGCGGCAAATTCCTCATTGAAAGCTTTGTTAGGAGAACCAAAGATAATGTTATCAACATATAGTTGGCACACAAACAACTCCCCTTTGACCTTCTTAGTAAAAAGAGTGGGATCGATTTTCCCAATTTCAAACCCACAATCTTGCAACAACTCGGTAAGGTGGTCATACCACGCACGTGGGGCTTGTTTAAGGCCATACAGTGCCTTATCGAGTTGGTACACATGATCCAGAAAATAGGGATCCTCGAACCCGGGGGGTTGTTTGACATACAACAACTCATTAATAGGACCATTAAGAAAAGCACTCTTCACATCCATTTGTTGCAACTTGAAGTTATGATGAGAAGCATAAGCAATCAACAAGCGAATAGATTCAAGGCGAGCAACGGGAGCGAAGGTTTCACCATAGTCAATACCCTCGACTTGGGAGTAGCCTTGTGCTACCAAGCGAGACTTGTTGCGGACAATAATCCCATGAGCATCTTGCTTGTTCTTGAATATCCACTTGGTTCCAATGACATTATGGTTCCCCATTGGCCTTGGCACCAATCTCCACACCTT
Organism: Triticum aestivum; assembly: GCF_018294505.1. Classification (NCBI taxonomy): domain Eukaryota; kingdom Viridiplantae; phylum Streptophyta; class Magnoliopsida; order Poales; family Poaceae; genus Triticum; species Triticum aestivum. The sequence goes on along the minus strand of NC_057809.1, from coordinate 490,307,215 downwards.
GTTGTGCTCGAAATTGTTGATTTATTCATGCATTGCATTAAGCCAATCCGGATCTTCGAGCGTCTCATAGACCTTTTGGGGTTCATCACAAGAGACAAACGTGTGATGTTCACAATAGTTTGCCAATTGTCTGCGAGTGCTTACCCCCTTTTCGAATGCTTCCAAGCACATTTATCATGAGATGACCCTTGGTAGAGAGCTTGGATGCAATCTTGGCGGCACGACGCTCCAATTCCTCCTCGGGAGTGAGTTGAGGAGTGGTTACTTGATCATCTTGAGCGTCGTCTTGAGCTTGTTCTTGATCTTGAGCTTGCTCTTGACCTTGAACTTGCTCGGAGGAGAGAACTTGACCTTGGGCATCACTTGGTGGTTCAACACCATCTTGAGGTTGATCTTGCCCTTAGTCTTGTTCATGAGGTTGAGGGCCTTCACTTTGTTCTTCGGAAGTGTGTGGGCCTTGGGTTGGTGATGGTTCCACTTGAGTGGAACAGTGTCATTCTCCTTCAGCCACAAGGGGTTCCTCAATAAACAACAACAACAACAACAAAGCCTTTAATCCCAAACAAGTTGGGGTAGGCTAGAGGTGAAACCCATAAGATCTCGCAACCAACTCATGACTCTGGCACATGGATAGCAAGCTTCCACGCACCCCTGTCCATAGCTAGCTCTTTGGTGATACTCCAATCCTTCAGGTCTCTCTTAATAGACTCCTCCCATGTTAAATTCGGTCTACACCGCCCTCTCTTGACATTCTCCACACGCTTTAGCCGTCCGCTGTGCACTGGAGCTTCGGGAGGCCTGCGCTGAATATGCCCAAACCGTCTCAGACGTTGTTGGACAAGCTTCTCTTCAATCGGTGCTACCCCAACTATATCTAGTATATCATCATTCCGGACTCGATCCTTCCTCGTGTGGCCATACATCCATCTCAACATACGCATCTCTACCACACCTAACTGTTGAACATGCCGCCTTTTAGCCAGCCAACACTCAGCGCCATACAACATTGCGGGTCGAACCGTCGTCCTGTAGAACTTGCCTTTTAGCTTTTGTGGCACTCTCTTGTCAGTGAAAATGACAGAAGCTTGGCGCCACTTCATCCATCCGGCTTTGATTCGATGGTTCACATCTTCATCAATACCCCCATCCTCCTACAGCATTGACCCCAAATACCGAAAGGTGTCCTTCTGGGGTACCACCTGGCCATCAAGGCTAACCTCCTCTTCCTCACACCTAGTAGTACTGAAACTACACAGCATGTACTCAGTTTTAGTTCTACTAAGCCTAAACCCTTTCGATTCCAAGGTTTGTCTCCATAACTCTAACTTCCTATTTACCCCCGTTCGACTATCGACAACTAGCACCACATCATCCGCAAAGAGCATACACCATGGGATATCTCCTTGTATATCCCTTGTGACCTCATCCATCACCAATGCAAAGGGGGTTCCTCAATGGGTAGGATAAAACCAACACCCATTCTTCATATGGCTTGGGGAGGAATTTCATCACCTACATCACAAGTGCCACTTTGCTCCACTTGGGAGCCGTTATTCTCATCAAACTCCACGTTACACGTCTCCACAATAAGTCCTGATACGTCTCCAACGTATCTATAATTTTTGATTGTTCCATGCTATTATATTATCTATTTTGGATGTTAATGGGCTTATTTATACACTTTTATATTATTTTTGGGACTAACCTACTAACCCAAGGCCCAGTGCAAATTGCTGTTTTTTGCCTATTTCAGTGTTTCGCAGAAAAGGAATATCAAACGGAATCCAAACGGAATAAAACCTTCCGGAGAGTTGTTTTTGGAACAAACGTGATCCAGGGGACTTGGAGTGGACGTCAAGAAATCAACAAGGAGGCCACGAGGCAGGGTGGCGCGCCTATCCCCATGGGCGCGCCCTCCACCCTCGTGGGCCCCTCGTGGCTCCACCGACCTACTTCTTCCTCCTATATATATCCATTGTAGCGACCCGACCCGAATGGATCAAGTGCTCTGTGCTCAGGTGTCATCCCTAGATCAGTAATGCTGACACCACACAGTACATCAAAGGATTTATAGCAGAGTGGCAATCACACACTTATTACATCGTTGTCTCCAAAGAGAACTTCACAATAAATATGGCTTAAGGCCATCTAATATCGATAACAGCGGAAGACTCGGAAGATAAATGGGTCCATCAACTCCAACGGCATCACTGAGTATAGAACCACGACCTAAAAGCACCTTACTCGTCGTCTGAAAAGTCTGCAACATGAGAAGTTGCAGCCCGAAAACGAGTCAGCACATGGAATATGCTGGCAATGTAACACATAGAGAGTAATGGAATGAAACAGCTATACTATATGCATATATGGCTGGTGGAAAGCTCTATGGTTACAGTTTTGCGTAAAGCCAGTTTTTCCCTACTGCAAAGGAATAAATTTATTTAACTATCATGGTGGTTGTGAAACATCGAGAATGGTTGACAGCATTCCGATCCCAATTAAGTGAACAATTAAAACCCAACAACATTAATTAGAAGTAACATGTTGAGATTCACATGATATTCAAGTACTAGATACTCAAGTTGTCCATAACCGGGGACACGGCTAATCATGATTAGTTTGTACACTCTGCAGAGGTTTGCGCACTTTTCCCCACATGACTCGATCGCCTCCGTTTGTTTTCTCGCACTACATGGTGTTTGAGAAACGGATGACCGAGACATAGTCTTTCAGAAGCGCTAGCACCTTACATGTGGGGTAGACCGTACCACCTACAACCCCTACATCTGCTAGTCCACCCCGTAAGAGTTCGCACAACTTAGTCAACTATGCCAGAGCCCATAGTAGCATGTGGCTGCACACGGAAGTTTCTAGCATGAAAGATCTTATGATCCCTTTGAGCCTGGGTGGCGGTCCAAAAAAAACAGGCAAGTCCTGATAGACATCAGGTGCCTCAATCCACCCAGATGTGTGTTTAAGTTGCCACCTTAGATAAACCATTAAAATTATCAACTCACATCTGTCATGGATATCACTCACCCAATCCACGTCTACTAGCATAGCATGGCATAATAAGCAAACGTAGAAGTAACTCCCAAAGGTTTCATAATAATACAGGTAATAGGTACTACCTCATCTACTTCCCATCCCACAATTTAATTAGATCCTAATCATGCAATGTGAGAGGATTGATCTAATGCAATAAAACATGGGTTGTAGAAAAGGTATGATCAAAGTGTTACTTGCCTTGCTGATGATCCGCGAGACCTAGGGTTTCGAAGTAACAAGCGGCGCAATCCGGGTGATCTATCGCAGACAAACAACAAGCACACAATAAGTACTCATCTAATGCACAGGTAAAACTCGAACAAGAGAACGAACCAAGAAAGTTCAACTTAAGAACTCCGGTTGCAAAGAAAGAACGAACCGAACAAAGAAACGGAAAACAAACGGCGGAAGAAAACAAACTCGGTTTCTAGCAAGTTGAAACTAGGTCAAATTTTACTGTGGAAAAACTTGTTCAAGTTGATTAGAACGAACGGCGGTTTCGAACGAAACTCCAGGCGCTTGAATCACCTGATTCCGATAAACGAGCGAGAATAAAGACTAGAACGAAGATCGGATCTGAGATCGCGATCGCGGAATAAATGCGACGAAAAGGAAGAGATGAACGGTTAAACGAACGGGCGTGGTTAACCGGGGAATAATCGGTGATCACGTTCGTTGAGACGAACGGTCCGAAGAAGAACGAAAACCGATCTAGGGTTTTCGGAAAAGAAACCGAAAAAGAAACGGAAAACCGATCTAGAAACCGGAACGGTTTAGAAAAGAACCGGAAAGAAAACGAATCGGAAGAGAAGAAAAGAATCGGAACGGTTTATAAGAAAAACCGGACCGGGGAAGAAAAGAGCGGCGCGGCTACCTCGGCGAGGCGGGCTCCGCGGCGGCGGGCAAGGGCGGCGGCGGCTTAGGGCGGCGGGCGGTGAGGGGCGCGGTGGTGGCTGCGCGCTGCTGCTTGCTGCGGCTTAGGAGGAGAGGGCTTGGGTTTGATTTGATGGGAGGGGGGGTTGGGTATTTATATAGGTGAGGGGAGGGGGTTCTTGGGGTAGGGGACAAGAAATAGAGTAGGAAAAGGAAAACGAAACAAAGGAAAGAGGGCTAGAACGGCCTAGAGTCCTGGGACTCGGCCGGGAGGGGGCGGCGGCTGGCGCCTGGCGCCTGGCGCGCAGCGCTGCGGGGCGGCGGCGCTGGCTGGGCCTTGGCCCGGCTGGCCTGCGGAGTTTTTTTTTAAATCGGTTCGCGCGCAGAAAAACAAAAGAAAAAACTATCTAAACGAACTCCGAAAATTCTAAAGTAAATTTTCCCCGACTCCTAAAAATGAGTCGAACAAAATGAACTTTACTCCGGACCTAAAATGCAATTTTCGAAAACGCGCATTTTTCCCTATCCAAATAAAAGCAAACAAAACTCCGGCAAAACCAAAATTGATCTATTTATTAAATCTTCATTTTTCCTAAATTTGGGAAAGTCATATTATTCCCTCTCTCATATTTTTGATATTGGAAAAATAATTGAAGATGAAATAAATAAATCAAATGATCCTCTTTTCAAAATTTGAGAAAACTCAAATATGAAAATAACGAAATCTCCAACTCTCTCCGAGGGTCCTTGAGTTGCGTGAAATTTCTAGGATCAACCAAAATGCAAGAAAATATGATATGCATGATGATCTATGTATAACATTCCAAATTGAAAATTTGGGATGTTACAAACCTACCCCCCTTAAGATGAATCTCGCCCTCGAGATTCGGGTTGGCTAGAAAATAGGTGAGGGTGGTCCTTGAGCAAATCTTCTTCTCTCTCCCAGGTGGCTTCATCCTCTGAGTGGTGGTTCCACTGAACTTTGCAAAACTTGATAACCTTGCTGCGAGTAACTCTGCTGGCATAATCGAGAATCTTGACTGGCTTCTCCTCATATGTTAAGTCGTCCTTCAACTGAATCGCTTCGAGTGGCACGGTATCTCTTAGCGGTACCTCCGCCATCTCGGCATGACATTTCTTCAGCTGAGAAACATGGAATACATCATGAACTCCTGACAGTCCCTCTGGTAATTCCAACTTATAAGCGACTTCTCCCATACGTTGCAAGATCTTATACGGTCCAACGAAACGCGGTGCTAACTTTCCCTTAACTCCAAAGCGCTTAACTCCTCGAAGTGGGGATACTCGAAGATAAACTCTGTCTCCGGTTTCGTAAACTGTCTCCTTGCGTTTAGAATCTGCGTAGCTCTTCTGCCTGGACTGGGCTACCTTGAGCCTATCGCGAATCAACTTAACTTTCCGTTCAGACTCCTTAATCAAATCTGGTCCAAAGAATTGACGGTCTCCAACTTCGTCCCATGACAACGGTGTCCTGCACCTCCTTCCGTATAAAGCTTCGAAAGGTGCCATCTTCAAACTGGTTTGGTAACTGTTGTTATAAGAAAACTCCGCATACGGCAAGTTATCGTCCCAACTAGATCCATAATCTAGTGCACAAGCTCTCAGCATATCTTCCAAAATCTGATTGACTCTCTCGGTCTGTCCATCTGTCTGCGGATGAAAAGCTGTGCTGAACTCTAGTCTGGTTCCTAAAGTTTCATGCAACTGATTCCAAAACTTTGAGGTAAATTGGGTTCCTCTATCTGATACGATACTCCTCGGAACTCCATGCAAACAAATGATCCTAGTCATGTATATCTTTGCCAACTTAGCACTGGTGTAAGTGGTCTTAACTGGAATAAAATGTGCTACCTTCGTCAAACGATCAACTACTACCCATATCGAATCATAGCCTGCTTTCGTCCTGGGTAGTCCTGTGATAAAATCCATGCCTATCTTATCCCACTTCCATTCGGGTATCGGCAATGGTTGTAACAATCCTGCTGGCTTCTGATGCTCTGCCTTTACTCTCTGACATACGTCACAAACTGCTACATATGCTGCAATATCCTTCTTCATTCCGGTCCACCAGAATGTTTCCTTCAAATCCAAATACATCTTGGTATTCCCTGGGTGAATCGAATACGGTGAATCATGTGCCTCTTGCAAAATCAACTTCCTGATCTCCGGGTCATTGGGCACATAAACACGGTCCTCAAACCATAGGGTATCGTGCTCATCCTCACGAAATCCCTTTGCTTTTCCTTCGCTCAATTTCTCTTTTATAGCAGCAATCTCCTTGTCAGATTTCTGAGCTTCTCTGATCTTATCCATCAATGTTGACTGAATCTCCAATGCTGCTACATAGCCTCTCGGAACTATTTCCAAACATAGCTCACGAAGGTTTTCTGCTAACTCCTTGGGTATTTTCCCCGTCATTAGGGTATTGACATGGCTCTTACGGCTCAATGCGTCAGCTACTACATTAGCTTTTCCGGGATGGTAATGCAATCTCATGTCATAATCCTTGATGAGCTCCAACCATCTCCTTTGTCTGAGGTTCAACTCCTTCTGCGTGAAAATGTACTTCAAACTCTTGTGATCCGTGTACACCTCACAATGATTTCCAATGAGGAAATGTCTCCACGTCTTCAATGCATGCACTACGGCTGCTAACTCCAAATCATGCGTGGCATAATTCAACTCATGAGGCTTCAGTTGCCGTGAAGCATACGAAACAACTCTTCCTTCCTGCATAAGCACTGCTCCAAGTCCTCGACGTGAAGCGTCGCAATACACCTCATAATCCTTGGTCTGATCTGGCAAAATCAATACTGGTGAGGTAACCAAACGTTTCTTCAACTCCTGGAAACTAGCCTCACACTCCTCAGTCCATTTGAACTTAGTATCCTTCTTCAACAACTCCGTCATAGGCTTCGCAATCTTTGAGAAAGTTCTCAATGAATCTCCGGTAGTATCCTGCGAGTCCAAGAAAACTCCGGATCTCTCCAACTGTTGTTGGTGCTTCCCATTCGGTTACGGTCTCAACCTTAGTGGGGTCAACTGCTATACCTTCTCCGGATATAACGTGTCCGAGGAATCCAACTTCCTTCAACCAAAACTCACATTTGCTGAATTTGGCGTATAACTGATGTTCCCTTAGTTTCTCCAAAACCAAACGCAAATGTTCCTTATGCTCCTCTTCATTCTTGGAATAAACCAGAATGTCATCAATGAACACTACGACGAACTTATCCAAAAACTCCATAAACACTTTGTTCATCAGGTTCATAAAATAGGCAGGTGCGTTAGTCAATCCAAATGACATAACGGTATACTCATACAGTCCATATCTCGTGGTGAATGCTGTCTTAGGTATGTCCTGCTCTCGAATCTTCAATTGATGGTACCCTGATCGCAAATCGATCTTGGAAAACACTTTAGCTCCTTGCAACCGATCAAACAGATCGTTGATCATTGGCAGTGGGTACTTATTCTTGATGGTTACTTCATTCAATCCCCGATAATCTGCAACCATCCTTAATGATCCATCCTTCTTTTCCACTAGAAGTACGGGTGATCCCCAAGGTGAAGAACTTGGGCGAATGTAACCTTTATCCAATAACTCCTTAATCTGATTCTTAATTTCCACCAAATCCTTTGCTGGCATCCGGTACGGTCGCTTCGATATTGGGCCTGTACCTGACAATAACTCAATCAAAAACTCAATGTCTCTATCCGGTGGCATGCCTGGTAATTCCTCAGGAAATACATCGGGAAAATCCTTTACCACTGGTACTTCTTCTTGCACAACTCCTGCTAGGCAGTTTACTTGTGTCCTGTTTGGCATATGCCGGGATACATACTTGATCCTTCTTCCTTCTGGGGTGGTAAGCAAAATTGTCTTACTGGCGCAATTGATGTTTCCTCCATACATCGACAACCAATCCATGCCTAATATCACATCCAATCCTTGAGATTCCAATACTATTATGTCTGAGGGAAACACATAGTTACCAATCCTTAATGGTAACCGATCACACCATCGTCTAGCTATAAACTCCGCTCCTGGTGAGCTTACTAACATGGGTGACCTAAGGGCTTGGGTTGGCAGGTTATATTTATCCACAAATCCCCTTGATATGTATGAATGTGATGCACCAGTGTCAAAAACAACGAGTGCAGTAAATGACTTAACCAAAATCTTACCGATTACTACATCGGGCTGATCTTCAACCTCCTCCACATTAATGTGGTTCACCTGCCCCCTGCTAAAAGGGTTCGGCTTCTTCCCAGAGCTTCCATTGCCATTTCCATTCTGGCCTTCAGGACATTCATTGGCATAATGTCCGGTCTTGGAACACTTGAAACAGGTGACTTGACTCAAGTATCTCTTGGTTGGGGTCGATGGGATGGTCCGGTTCTGGCCGTTGGTTCCTCCATTCCCATTACCATTCTTGTGGCCATTATGGTTGTGCGAGCTACCTCCTCCATGGGTATGCTGAAACTGAAATCCCGGTTTAGGGGCAAAACGGGGCTTCTGCTGGGCTCCAGAGTTATACTTCCCCTGTCCATACTTCCTCTTGTGGTTCTCAATCTGCTATTGCTTCCCTTCAATCATGATGGCGCGATCTACCAACTCCTGGTAGTTGTTGAAACTCGCTACCATCAACTGCATGCTTAGTTCATCATTCAATCCTTCCAGAAACTTCTCCTGCTTAGCTGCATCCGTAGCAACGTCATCTGGGGCATAACGAGCTAACTTGCTAAAATCGTCAACGTACTGGCCAACTGTCCTTCCTCCTTGGCGTAAGTTGCGAAACTCACGCTTCTTTATGGCCATAGCTCCTACTAAAACATGGGCAGTGCGGAAAGCTTGCTGAAACTGATCCCATGTGACAGTGTCAACTGGGTAAGTGGCTGTGAAATTCTCCCACCATGCTGCCGCGGGTCCGTCAAGCTGGTGAGCGGCAAACTTCACTTTCTCGCCATCCGTGCATCCTGCAGTGGTCAACTCCCTTCCTATCTTGCGGAGCCAATCGTCTGCTACTATTGGCTCGGTGCTACTGGAAAACACCGGCGGATTCAGCCTAAGGAAACGGGCTAAGTGGTCAACAGGTGGTGGTGGTGGTGGGTTGTTGTTGTTCTGCTAGTTCTGGACTAACATCTGCATCAATTGATTCTGCTGCTGGATCAACTGAGTGAGTTCCGGTGGGAATCCATTGTCACGTCTCGGAGGCATCTGAGGGTTTAGAAGAGAAGAGAATTAAGAATAGAGTGAGGTCTAAAGGGAAAACACTACCCCAATGCACATGAGCAAATGCACACAAAATCACTTCATTCAATCAAACAAGGGCTTACAAACGGTCTAACTATCGCAAAAGTGCTCGAACTATTGTGTTTACATGGGGGAAATACTACTACTATTTGGTGGTCATCTAGAAATTTGAATCGGTGGAAGACTCCATGATATCTGCTCCAGCTTCGTCTTCAAAGTCGGGTTCACTTGGATCCGAATCGGTGTCGTCGATGATGATGTAGTTGTCCGGACATGCGACGTACTCGTCTTCCTCCGTGAATGCTAACTTCCTCTTGAGTTCTTCAATCTCCTGCTTAAGATCGCCATTGTGTCTTGCTAGAGCTACGATCTCGTCCATGTAGTCCTTGCGTGTAGACTTCAGTTCTCCTTCTAGCTCGATGATCCTTGCCTTTGCATTCTTCAACTCTATCATGTCATTGCACATCTGATTCTCGTGGCGTCGAATGTGCTGGTTTAACTCCTGGATGAAAGATGCAATGGATCTATCCTTCTTGGTGCTGACTAACTCCCATTGTTCATCTCGGCGTCCGCAAATCTGGTAGATAGTGTCCTTAAGGTCTGCTTGATAAACTTCTCCAATGCATCCTATGGTGATATGAGCTGCCATGCTCCTTCCCAGACTCCAGGTTGGTGCATTGAAAACACTATCTATGGGCTTCGTGATTGGCGCGAATGTTCTTCCCGGAACATGAGCTTGAATCTTCCAGCCCTCCTCTTCAGGCAGAGTGGCGTTGAAGGTTCCCGTGAAGCTTGGTAATCCAATGTTTAGGTACTTGGTGACTTCCTTCAGGTGAAATCCAAATGGTGTGCCTTCATCCGGTTGGGCGTACTTAATCTTCGCGTTCGTCATCCTAAAAGAGTAGAAAAGATGAGGGGTTTAGAAAATGAGAAGAGAATGGTGATCTATGGGTTTAACTTAGTGGTCGTGTCCTACAGTCAGCGTGTGCTCTGATACCATCTCTGTAGCAACCCGACCCGAATGGATCAAGTGCTCTGTGCTCAGGTGTCATCCCTGGATCAGTAATGCTGACACCACACAGTACATCGAAGGATTTATAGCAGAGTGGCAATCACACACTTATTACATCGTTGTCTCCAAAGAGAACTTTACAATAAATATGGCTTAAGGCCATCTAGTGTCGATAACAGCGGAAGACTTGGAAGGTAAATGGGTCCATCAACTCCAACGGCATCACTGAGTATAGAACCACGACCTAAAAGCACCTTACTCGTCGTCTGAAAAGTCTGCAACATGAGAAGTTGCAGCCCGAAAACGGGTCAGCACATGGAATATGCTGGCAATGTAACACATAGAGAGTAATAGAATGAAACAACTATACTATATGCATATATGGCTGGTGGAAAGCTCTATGGTTACAGTTTTGCGTAAAGCCAATTTTTCCCTACTGCAAAGGAATAAATTTATTTAACTATCATGGTGGTTGTGAAACATCGAGAATGGTTGACAACATTCTCAATCCCAATTAAAAATAATTAAAACCCAACAACATTAATTAGAAGTAACATGTTAAGATTCACGTGATATTCAAGTACTAGATACTCAAGTTGTCCATAACCGGGGACACGGCTAATCATGATTAGTTTGTACACTCTGGAGAGGTTTGCGCACTTTTCCCCACATGACTTGATCGCCTCCGTTTGTTTTCTCGCACTACACGGTGTTTGAGAAACGGATGACGGAGACATAGTCTTTCAGAAGCGCTAGCACCTTACATGTGGGGTAGACCGTACCACCTACAACCCCTACATATGCTAGTCCACCCCGTAAGAGTTCGCACAACTTAGTCAACTATGCCAGAGCCCATAGTAGCATGTGGCTGCACACGGAAGTTTCTAGCATGAAAGATCTTATGATCCCTTTGAGCCTGGGTGGCGGTCCGAAAAAAAAACAGGCAAGTCCTGATAGACATCAGGTGCCTCAATCCACCCAGATGCGTGTTTAAGTTGCCACCTTAGATAAACCATTAAAATTATCAACTCACATCTGTCATGGATATCACTCACCCAATCCACGTCTACTAGCATAGCATGGCATAATAAGCAAACGTAGAAGTAACTCCCAAAGGTTTCATAATAAACAGGTAATAGGTACTACCTCATCTACTTCCCATCCCACAATTTAATTAGATCCTAATCATGCAATGTGTGAGGATTGATCTAATGCAATAAAACATGGGTTGTAGAAAAGGTATGATCAAAGTGTTACTTGCCTTGTTGATGATCCGCGAGACCTAGGGAATCGAAGTAACAAGCGGCGCAATCCGGGTGATCTATCACAGACAAACAACAAGCACACAATAAGTACTCATCTAATGCACAGGTAAAACTCAAACAAGCGATCGAACCAGAAAGTTCAACTTAAGAACTTTGGTTGCAAAGAAAGAACGAACCGAACAAAGAAACGGAAAACAAAGGCGGAAGAAAACAACTCGGTTCTAGCAAGTTGAAACTAGGTCAAATTTTATTGTAGCAAAAGCTGGTTCAAGTTGATTAGACGGAACGGCGGTTTCGCAATGAAACTCCAGGCGCTTGAATCACCTGATTCCGATAAACGAGCGGAAAGAAAGACTAGAACGAAGATCGGATCTGAGATCACGATCGCGGAATAAATCCGACGAAAAGAAAGAGATGAACGTTAAACAAACGGACGTTCGTTAACCGGGAAAATCGGTGATCACGTTCGTTGAGACGAACGGTCTGACAGAAGAACGAAAACCGATCTAGGGTTTTCGGAAAAGAAACGGAAAACCGATCTAGGGTTTCGGAAGAAAACCGAAACAAAAACCGGTCTAGAAAATGAATCAGAAGAGAAGAAAAGAATCTGAACGATTAGAAGAAAACGATCCGAGGAAAAGAGACGCGGGGCAACCTCCGGCGAGATCTCCGGCGAGGGGCTCCGGCGGCGTGGGCAAGGTGCGGCGGCGGCGTGGGCAAGGTGCGGCGGCGCGGGTGTGGGGTGGCGCGGCGGCGGTGTAGGGCGCGGGGTGGGGTGCGGTGGAGGGCTTGGGGTTTGATTTGATGGGTTTAGAGGGGGGGTGTGTGGGTATTTATATAGGTGAGGGGGGGGATTTACTTGGGGTAGGGGACAAGAAATAGAGTAGGAAAAGGAAAACGAAACAAACGAAAAGGGGAGGCTACGGCCTAGAGTCCTACTAGGACTCGGCCTAGGGGCGGCGGGGCTGGCGGCTGCGCCTGGCGCGCAAGGCGGCTGGGGCGGCCTTGGCCGGCCGGCTGGGCCTTGGCCCGGGCGGGGCGCTGCTCTCTTTTTTTGTAAATTGGTTCTGCGCAGAAAAACAAAAAAGAAAACTAAACTAAACGAACTCCAAAATTACTAAAGTAAATTTTCCCCGACTCCTAAAAATGAGTCGAACAAAATGAACTTTACCCCAGACCTAAAATGCAATTTTTGAAAACGCGCATTTTTCCCTATCCAAATAAAAAGCAAACAAAACTCCGGCAAAACCAAAAATTGATTTATTCATTAAAACTTCATTTTTCCTAAATTTGGGAAAGTCATATTATTCCCTCTCTCATTATTTTTGATATTGGAAAAATAATTGAAGATGAAATAAAATAAATCAAATGATCCTCTTTTCAAAATTTGAGAAAACTCAAATATGAAAATAATGAAATCTCCAACTCTCTCCGAGGGTCCTTGAGTTGCGTGAAATTTCTAGGATCGGGCAAAATGCAAGAAAATATGATATGCATGATGATCTAATGTATAACATTCCAAATTGAAAATTTGGGATGTTACATCCATATACCCCGAAAACATCCAGGAGCACCATGAAGCCCTATTTCCACCGCCGCAACCTTCTGTGCCCAAGAGATCCCATCTTGGGGCCTTTTCCGGAGCTCCGCCGGAGGGGGAATCGATCATAGAGGGCTTCTACTCAACACCATAGCCTCTCCGATGATGTGTGAGTAGTTTACCACAGACCTTCGGGTCCATATTTATTAGCTAGATGGCTTCTTCTCTCTCTCTTTGGATCTCAATACAATGTTCTCCTCGATCTTCTTGGAGATCTATTCGATGTAACTCATTTTGCGGTGTGTTTGTCGAGATCCGATGAAATTTGGCTTTATGATCAAGTTTATCTATGATCAATATTTGATTCTTCTCTGAAATCTTTTATGTATGATTTGTTATCTTTGCAAGTCTCTTCGAATTACCAGTTTGGTTTGGCCTACTAGATTGATCTTTCTTGCAATGGGAGAAGTGCTTAGCTTTGGGTTCAATCTTGCGGTGTCCTTTCCCAGTGACAACAGGGGCAGCAAGGCACATATTGTATTGTTGCCATTGAGGATAAAAAGATGGGGTTTATATCATATTTCTTGAGTTTATCCCTCTACATCATGTCATCTTGCTAAATGTGTCACTCTGTTCTTATGAACTTAATACTCTATATGCATGCTGGATAGCGGTCGATGTGTGGAGTAATAGTAGTAGATGCAGAATCGTTTAGGTCTACTTGTTGCGGACGTGATGCCTATATACATGATCATGCCTAGATATTCTCATAATTATGCACTTTTCTATCAATTGCTCGACAATAATTTGTTCACCCACCATAATACTTATGCTATCTTGAGAGAAGCCACTAGTGAAACCTATGGCCCCCGGATCTATTCTCCATTATATTAATCTCGCGTCAACAAGCTATTTCTATTACCGTTTATTTTGCAATCTTTACTTTCAATCTATATCATAAAAATACCAAAAATATTTATCTTATTATTATTATCTCTATCAGATCTCACTCTCGTAAGTGACCGTGAAGGGATTGACAACCCCTTTATCGCATTGGTTGCGAGGTTCTTATTTGTTTGTGTAGGTACGAGGGACTTGCGTGTAGTCTCCTACTGGATTGATACCTTGGTCCTCACAAACTGAGGGAAATACTCACGCTACTTTGCTGCATCACCCTTTCCTCTTCAAGGGAAAACCAACGCAGTGCTCAGGAGGTAGCAAGAAGGATGTCTGGCGCCGTTGCCGGGGAGATCTACGCACAAGTCAAGACATACCAAGTACCCATCACAAACTCTTATCCCTCGCATTACATTACTTTCCATTTGCCTCTCGTTTTCCTCTTCCCCACTTCACCCTTGCCGTTTTATTCGCCCTCTTTTCCGCCCTTCTCTTTTTTAGTTCGTCTCTTTTCGCTTGCTTCTTGTGTGCTTGCGTGTTGGATTGTTTGCCATGATGGCTTTACCAAAAGGTGTTGATCCTCACCTTAGAAGGTTGGAAGAAATTGAAAAAAACGTTAGAAGTTTTATGTCCTTGCAGTTTGAGCATAATAATTTCTTCAAAAACGAGCTTAAAGAACAAATAAGTTTTATGGGGTACATGAATAACGAGCTCGATGATATGTCTAAAGAATTTTATGGTCTAAAATCTCAGTTCGCTCATCTTGAAAACTTAAATACCCAAATTTCGGATAAGCAAGCTAACTTAGTTAATAAGATGGCCGCCAAACCGGAAGAATTTGATGATAATAAGGATGAAGATCAAAAAGTGATTGATGTGTCTCCTATTAAATCTTTGTTTTGCAATATGAATCTTGATAATGATGGGACTGGAGATGAGTCAACTTTAGTTAAAAGGCGTCCCAATGATTCGGGGTTTTTAGATCTTGATGCAAAAATTGCTAAAAGTGGGATTGATGAGGTCAAAACTTTACATAGCAATGAACCCACTATTTTGGATTTCAAGGAATTTAATTATGATAGTTGTTCTTTTATAGATTGTATTTCCTTGTTGCAATCCGTGCTAAATTATCTGCATGCTTATAATCAAAATAAAGCTTTTACTAAACATATCATTGATGCTTTAATGCAATATTATGAAGAAAAGCTTGAACTAGAAGTTTCTATCCCTAAAAACTTTATGATGAGTGGGAACCTACTATTAAAATTAAAATTAAAATTAAAGATCATGAATGCTATGCTTTATGTGATTTGGGTGCTAGCGTTTCCACGATTCCAAAAACTTTGTGTGATGTGTTAGATTTCCGTGAATTTAATGATTGTTCTCTAAATTTTCACCTTGCGGATTCCACTATTAAGAAACCTATGGGAAGGATTAATGATGTTCTTGTTGCAAACCGGGGTCTTTAATTAATGATGAAGATCTTAACATGATTGATGTGACTCCTATTGAATCTTTGTTTTCCAAGATAAATCTTGATAAAGATGGGACTGGAGATGATTCAACTTTAGTTAATAGGCGTCCCAATGATTCAGAGTTTTTAGATCTTGATGCAAAAATTGATAAAAGTGGGATTTGAGAGGTCAAAACTTTAAGTAGCAATGAACCCACTCTTTTGGATTTCAAGGAATTTAATTATAATAATTGTTCTTTAATAGATTGTATTTCCTTGTGGCAATCCATGTTGAATTATGCTCATGCTTATAATCAAAACAAAGCTTTTACTAAACATATCGTTGATGCTATGATGCAATCTTTTGAAGAAAAGCTTGAATTGGAAGTTTCTATCCATAGAAAACTTAATGATGAGTGGGAACCTACTATTAAAATTAAAATTAAAGATCATGTATGCTATGCTTTATGTGATTTGGGTGCTAGCATTTCCACGATTCCAAAAACTTTGTGTGATGTGTTAGGTTTCCGTGAATTTAATGATTGTTCTCTAAATTTTCACCTTGCGGATTCCACTATTAAGAAACCTATGGGAAGGATTAATGATGTTATTGTTGCAAATAGGAATTATGTGCCCATAGATTTCATTTTTCTTGATATTGATTGCAATCCTACATGTCCTATTATTCTAGGTAGGCCTTTCCTTAGAACGATTGGTGCAATTATTGATATGAAGGAAGGGAATATTAGATTCCAATTTCCGTTAAGGAAAGGCATGGAACACTTTCCTAGAAAGAAAATTAAATTACCTTATGAATCTATTATGAGATCCACTTATAGATTGTATACCAAAGATGATAACACATAGATCTATCCTTGCTTTTATGCCTAGCTAGGGGCGTTAAACGATAGCACTTGTTGGGAGGAAATCCAATTTTATTTTTGTTCCTTTCTTTTTGGTTCTGTTTAGTAATAAATAATTCATCTAGCCTGTGTTTATATGTGGTTTTATGCTTTTAATAAGTGTTTGTGCCAATTAGAACCTTTGGGAAGACTTGGGGAAAGTCTTTGCGATCTTGTTTTAAAAAACATAAACTTTAGCGCTCACGAGATTTGCTGCCATTTTTCACTGGAGAGTGTGATTAGGTTGATTATTTTTTAAGATGATTAATAGATAAATTCCTCACGTCCAGATATTTATTTTAGAATTTTTGTGGTTATAGAAGTATTCGAAACCTTCAGATTACTACAGACTGTTCTGTTTTTGACAGATTCTGTTTTCCATGTGTTGTTTGCTTATTTTGATGCATCTATGGCTAGTATCGGAGGGTATGAACCATACAGAAGTTGGAATACAATAGGTTTAACACCAATATAAATAAGTAATGAGTTCATTACAGTACCTTAAGTGGTGGTTTGTTTTCTTATACTAACAGAGCTCATAAGATTTTCTGTTGAGTTTTGTGTTGTGAAGTTTTCATGTTTTGGGTAAGGATTTGATGGATTATGGAATAAGGAGTGGAAAGAGCCTAAGATTTGGGATTCCCAAGGCACCCCATGGTAAAATTCAAGGACAACCAAAAGCCTAAGCTTGGGGATGCCCCGGAAGGCATCCCCTCTTTCGTCTTCTTCCATCGGTAATTTACTTGAGGCTATATTTTTATTCACCACATGATATGTGTTTTGCTTGGAGCGTCTTGTATGATTTGAGTCTTTGCTTTTTAGTTTATCACAATCATACTTTATGTACACACCTTTTGGTAGAGACACACATGAATTGGAATTTATTGGAATACTCTATGTGCTTCACTTATATCTTTTGAGCTAGATAGTTTTGCTCGAGTACTTCACTTGTATCTTTTAGAGCACGGTGGTGGTTTTATTTTATAGAAATTATTGATCTCTCATGCTTCACTTATATTATTTTGAGAGTCCTTTAGAACAACATGGTAATTTGCTTTGGTTGTGGAACTAGTCCTAATATGATAGGCATCCAAGATGGTTATAATAAAAACTATCACAGAAAGTGCATTGAATACTATGAGAAGTTTGATACTTGATAATTGTTTTGAGATATAAAGGTGGTGATATTAGAGTGTGATAGTTGAGTAGTCGTGAATTTGAGAAATACTTGTGTTGAAGTTTGTAAGTCCCGTAGCATGCACGTATGGTAACCGTTGTGTAACAAATTTGAAACATGAGGTGTTCTTTGATTTTCTTCCTTATGAGTGGCGGTCGGGGACGAGCGATGGTTTTTCCTACCAATCTATCTGACACGTCTCCAATGTATCTATAATTTTTTATTGTTCCATGCTATATTATATTCTGTTTTGGACATTATTGGGCTTTATTATACATTTTTATATTATTTTTGGGACTAACCTACTAATCGGAGGCCCAGCCCAGAATTGCTGTTTTTTTTGCCTATTTTAGGGTTTCGAAGAAAAGGAATATCAAACGGAGTCCAAATGGAATGAAACCTTCGGGAACGTGATTTTTGGAACGAACAAGATCCAGGAGACTTGGACCCTACGTCAAGCAACCAACAGGGAAGCCACGAGGTAGGGGGCGCGCCTACCCCCCCCCCCCCAGGCGCGCCCTCCACCCTCGTGGGCCCCCTATTGCTCCATCGACGTACTCCTTCCTCCTATATATACCTACGTACCCCCAAACGATCAGATACGGAGCCAAAACCCTAATTCCACCGCCGTAACTTTCTGTATCCACGAGATCCCATCTTGGGGCCTGTTCCGGAGCTCCGCCGGAGGGGGCATCGATCACGGAGGGCTTCTACATCAACACCATAGCCTCTCCGATGAAGTGTGAGTAGTTTACCTCAGACCTTCGGGTCCATAGTTATTAGCTAGATGGCTTCTTCTCTCTTTTTGGATCTCAATACAATGTTCTCCCCCTCTCTTGTGGAGATCTATTCGATGTAATCTTCTTTTGCGGTGTGTTTGTTGAGACCGATGAATTGTGGGTTTATGATCAAGTTTATCTATGAACAATATTTGAATCTTCTCTGAATTCTTTTATGTATGATTGGTTATCTTTGCAAGTCTCTTCGAATTATCAGTTTGGTTTGGCCTACTAGATTGATCTTTCTTGCAATGGGAGAAGTGCTTAGCTTTGGGTTCAATCTTGCGGTGTCCTTTCCCAGTGACAGTAGGGGCAGCAAGGCACGTATTGTATTGTTGCCATCGAGGATAAACAAGATGGTTTTTTATCATATTGCATGAATTTATCCCTCTACATCATGTCATCTTGCTTAAGGCGTTACTCTGTTCTCTTGAACTTAATACTCTAGATGCATGCTGGATAGCGGTAGATGTGTGGAGTAATAGTAGTAGATGCAGGCAGGAGTCGGTCTACTTGTCTCGGATGTGATTCCTATATACATGATCATACCTAGATATTCTCATAACTATGCTCAATTCTGTCAATTGCTCAACAGTAATTTGTTCACCCGACCGTAAATACTTATGCTCTCGAGAGAAGCCACTAGTGAAACCTATGCCCCCGGGTCTATCTTCATCATATTAATCTTCCAACACTTAGTTATTTCCTTTGCTTTTATTTTACTTTGCATCTTTATCATAAAAATATCAAAAATATTATCTTATCATATCTATCATATCTCACTCTCGTAAGTGACCGTGTAGGGATTGACAACCCCTTATCGCATTGGTTGCGAGGATTTATTTGTTTTGTGTAGGTGCGAGGGATTCGCGCGTAGCCTCCTACTGGATTGATACCTTGGTTCTCAAAAACTGAGGAAAATACTTACGCTACTTTGCTGCATCACCCTTTCCTCTTCAAGGGAAAACCAACGCAGTGCTCAAGAGGTAGCAAGAAGGATTTCTGGCGCCGTTGCCGGGGAGGTCTACGCAAAAGTCAACATACCAAGTACCCATCACAAACCCTTATCTCCCGCATTACATTATTTGCCATTTGCCTCTCCTTTTCCTCTCCCCCACTTCACCCTTGCCATTTTATTCGCCCTCTCTCTCTATATATATCCTCCCTCTCTTTTCCGTTCGCCTCTTTTCCGTTTGCTTGTTGTTATGGCGAGTCCTCTATCTTCTCCTTTGTCTCCCGAGAATGAAGTTCTAAATTTTAAGCAAAGGGAGGGAGAAAATCTAAAAGACGCTTGGTATAGAATTTGCAATGCTCAAAATAGATCTACTAGGAAGCAATCTACTTCCATTCTTCTTCGCAATTTTTATGTAGGCGCTATTCTTTGGCACAGATATATCCTTGATACCATTACCGGAGGGAACTTCTTGGGTAGCCATACTTTTGGTTCTTATAATGCTATGATAGATTTGTTTGGCTCACCACCTCTTTTGGTTAATGGAACTATGCTAACTTTGGAGCATGTAATGCAAAAACTTGAAATTATTGAAAATAAAGTTGATACCGTTGAGTTAATTGAAAATTTCAATAAAAAGATCCACAACCAAATTACCCAATATGGATCTAAAGTAGGAGTAACTTTGAAAAATATTAAAGAGAAGGAACCTATAGTTAGTGAAAGAATAAATCATGATTCCACTAGAATCGATAAACTTGAGGGTATCATTACCAACTTGGGAACCGATTTTTCTTCCGTAAAGAATACTCCAAGTCCCCAACTAAAATTTCCAAGCTTATGTATGTTCCAAAAAATAAAAGTGAATCCTCTAACAAAGAAACTGCGGATCTCAAATCTATAATCATTCATCCTAACCTTTTTGCTATCATTAAGGAACCATTTACTACTAATGATTTTTTCGATCTTGTGCCTAAAAGTTTGATAATCAATAAAAATAAAGAAATTCCTAAGGATGGTAGATGCCTCATTGAAGAATTACCTACCAAAGATGGCAATACCTAGATCTATCCTTGCTTTTTATGCCTAGCTAGGGGCGTTAAACGATAGCGCTTGTCGGGAGGCAACCCAATTTTATTTTTATTCCTTGCTTTTTGCTCCTGTTTAGTAATGAATAGTTTATATAGCCTATGTTTTGTTCGCGTTTTTGTGTTTAATTAGCGCTTGTGCCAAGTAAGACCGTTGGGAAGACTTGGGGAAAGTCTTTTTAATCTTGCTGTAAAAAACAGAAACTTTAGCGCTCACGAGAACTGCTGTCATTTTTATTTGGAAAGTGCTATTTAGTTAATTATTTTTGCAGATGATTAATAGATAAATTCCTCACGTCCAGAAATTTATTTTATAATTTTTGGGGTTCCAGATCTTGCGCTAGCTACAGATTACTACAGACTGTTCTATTTTTGACAGATTCTATTTTTCGTGTGTTGTTTGCTTATTTTTGATGAATCCATGGCTAGTAAAGTAGTTTATAAACCATAGAGAAGTTGGAATACAGTAGGTTTAACACCAATATAAATAAATAATGAGTTCATTACAGTACCTTGAAGTGGTGTTTTCTTTTCTTTCGCTAACGGAGCTCATGAGATTTTCTACTTTAAGTTTTGTGTTGTGAAGTTTTCAAGTTTTGGGTAAGGATTTGATGGATTATGGAACAAGGAGTGGCAAGAGCCTAAGCTTGGGGATGCCCATGGCACCCCCAAGATAATCTAAGGACACCAAAAAGCCAAATCTTGGGTTGCCCCGGAAGGCATCCCCTCTTTCGTCTACTTCTATCGGTAACTTTACTTGGAGCTATATTTTTATTCACCACATGATATGTGTTTTGCTTGGAGCGTCTTGTATGATTTGAGTCTTTATTTGTTAGTTTTCAACAATCATCCTTGCTGCACACACCTTTTTAGAGAGACACACATGATTCGGAAATTATTAGAATACTCTATGTGCTTCACTTATATCTTTTGAGTTATATAGTTTTGCTCTAGTACTTCACTTATATCTTTTAGAGCGCGTCGGTGGATTTGTTTTATAGAAACTATTGTTCTCTCATGCTTCACTTAGATTATTTTGAGAGTCCTACAAAAACAGCATGGTAATTTGTTTTAATTATGTTAGGCATTCAAGATTAATAATAAAATTCTCTTATGAGTGTGTTAAATACTAAGAGAAGCTTGATACTTGATAATTGTTTTGAGATGTGGAGATGGTGATATTAGAGTCATGCTTGTTGAGTAGTTGTGAATTTGAGAAATACTTGTGTTAAAGTTTGTGATTCCCGTAGCATGCACGTATGGTGAACCGTTATGTGATGAAGTCGGAGCATGATTTATTTATTGATTGTCTTCCTTATGAGTGGCGGTCGGGGACGAGCAATGGTCTTTTCCTACCAATCTATCCCCCTAGGAGCATGCGTGTAATACTTTGCTTTGATAACTTGTATATTTTTGCAATAAGTATATGAGTTCTTTATGACTAATGTTGAGTCCATGGATCATACGCACTCTCACCCTTCCACCATTGCTAGCCTCTCTATTACCGCGCACCTTTCACGTGTACCATACACCCACCATATACCTTCCTCAAAATAGAAACCATACCTACCTATCATGGCATTTCCATAGCCATTCCGAGATATATTGCCACGCAACTTTCCACCATTCCGTTTACTATGACACGCTCCATCATTGTCATATTGCTTTGCATGATCATGTAGTTGACATTGTATTTGTGGCAAAGCCACCGTTCATAATTCTTTCATACATGTCACTCTTGATTCATTGCATATCCCGGTACACTACCGGAGGCATTCACATAGAGTCATATCTTGTTCTAAGTATTGAGTTGTAATTCTTGAGTTGTAAGAAAATAAAAGTGTGATGATCATCATTATTAGAGCATTGTCCCAAGTGAGGAAAGGATGATGGAGAGTATGATTACCCCACAAGTCGGGATGAGACTCCGGACGAAAAAAAGAGGCCATAAAAAATAGAAAAGGCCCAAATAAAACAAATATGAGAGAAAAATAGAGAAGGGACAATGCTACTATCCTTTTACCACACTTGTGCTTCAAAGTAGCACCATGATCTTCATGATAGAGAGTCTCCTATGATATCACTTTCATATACTAGTGGGAATTTTTCATTATAGAACTTGGCTTGTATATTCCAATGATGGGCTTCCTCAAATTGCCCTAGGTCTTCGTGAGCAAGCGAGTTGGATGCACACCCACTTAGTTTCTTTTTGAGCTTTCATATACTTATAGCTCTAGTGCATCCGTTGCATGGCAATCCCCACTCACTCACATTGATATCTATTGATGGGCATCTCCATAGCCCATTGATACGCCTACTTGATGTGAGACTATCTTATCCCTTTTGTCTTCTCCACAACCACCATTCTATTCCACCTAAAGTGCTATGTCCATGGCTCACGCTCATGTATTGCGTGAAGATTGAAAATTTTTGAGAACACCAAAAGTATGAAACAATTGCTTGGCTTGTCATCGGGGTTGTGCATGATTTAAATACTTTGTGTGGTGAAGATGGAGCATATCCAGACTATATGATTTTGTAGGGATAACTTTCTTTTGCCATGTTATTTTGAAGAGACATAATTGCTTAGTTAGTATGCTTGAAGTATTATTATTTCTATGTCAATATTGAACTTTTGTCTTGAATCTTTCGGATCTGAATATTCATACCACAATTAAGAAGAATTACATTGAAAATATGCCAAGTAGCATTCCACATCAAAAAATCTGTTTCTATCATTTACCTACTCGAGGCCGAGTAGGAATTAAGCTTGGGGGTGCTTGATACGTCTCCACGTATCTATAATTTTTTATTGTTCCATGCTATATTATATTCTGTTTTTGGACATTATTGGGCTTTATTATACACTTTTATATTATTTTTGGGACTAACCTACTAATCAGAGGCCCAACCCAGAGTTGTTGTTTTTTTGCCTATTTTAGGGTTTCGAAGAAAAGGAATATCAAACGGAGTCCAAACGGAATGAAACCTTCGGGAACGTGATTTTTTGAAGGAACAAGATCCAGGAGACTTGGACCCTACGTCAAGCAACCAACAGGGAAGCCACGAGGTAGGGGGCACGCCAACCCCCCTAGGCGCGCCCTCCACCCTCGTGCCCCCCTGGTTCTCCACCGATGTACTCCTTCCTCCTATATATACCTACGTACCCCCAAACGATCAGATACGGAGCCAAAACCATAATTCCACCGCCGTAACTTTCTGTATCCACGAGATCCCATCTTGGGGCCTGTTCCGGAGCTCCACCGGAGGGGGCATCGATCCCGGAGGGCTTCTACATCAACATCATAGCCTCTCCGATGAAGTGTGAGTAGTTTACCTCAGACCTTCGGGTCCATAGTTATTAGCTAGATGGCTTCTTCTCTCTTTTTGGATCTCAATACAATGTTCTCCCCCTCTCTTGTGGAGATCTATTCGATGTGATCTTATTTTGCGGTGTGTTTGTTGAGACCGATGAATTGTGGGTTTATGATCAAGTTTATCTATGAACAATATTTGAATTTTCTCTGAATTCTTTTATGTATTATTGGTTATCTTTGCAAGTCTCTTTGAATTATCAGTTTGGTTTGGCCTACTAGATTGATCTTTCTTGCAATGGGAGCAGTGCTTAACTTTGGGTTCAATCTTGCGGTGTCCTTTCCCAGTGACACACTAGGGGCAGCAAGGCACATATTGTATTGTTGCCATCGAGGATAATAAGATGGGGTTTTTATCATATTGCATGAATTTATCCCTCTACATCATGTCATCTTGCTTAAGGCGTTACTCTGTTCTCTTGAACTTAATACTCTAGATGCATGCTGGATAGTGGTCGATGTGTGGAGTAATAGTAGTAGATGCATGCAGGAGTCGGTCTACTTGTCTCGAACGTGATGCCTATATACATGGTCATACCTAGATATTCTCATAACCATGCTCAATTCCGTCAATTGCTCAACAGTAATTTGTTCACCCACCGTCAAATACTCATGCTCTCGAGAGAGGCCACTAGTGAAACATATGGCCCCCGGGTCTATCTTCATCATATTAATCTTCCAACACTTAGTTATTTCCTTTGCTTTTTACTTTGCTTTTATTTTACTTTGCATCTTTATCATAAAAATACCAAAAATATTCTCTTATCATATCTATCAGATCTCACTCTCGTAAGTGACCGTGTAGGGATTGACAACCCCTTATCGCGTTGGTTGCGAGGATTTATTTGTTTTGTGTAGGTGCGAGGGACTCGCGCATAGCCTCCTACTGGATTGATACCTTGGTTCTCAAAAACTGAGGGAAATACTTATGCTACTTTGCTGCATCACCCTTTCCTCTTCAGGGGAAAACCAACGTAGTGCTCAAGAGGTAGCACTATCCCCCTTGGAGCATGCGCGTAATGCTTGGTTTTGATGACTTGTAGATTTTTGCAATAAGTATGTGAGTTCTTTATGACTAATGTTGAGTCCATGGATTATACGCACTCTCACCCTTCCATCATTGCTAGCCTCTTTCGTACCGTGCATTTCACTTTCTCACCTTGAGAGTTGGTGCAAACTTCGCCGGTGCATCCAAACCCCTTGATATGATACGCTCTATCACACATAAACCTCCTTATATCTTTCTCAAAACAGCCACCATACCTACCTATCATGGCATTTCCATAGCCATTCCGAGATATATTGCCATGCAACTTTCCACCGTTTCATTTATTACACGCTTCATCATTGTCATATTGCTTTGCATGATCATGTAATTGACATCGTATTTGTGGCAAAGCCACCATGCATAATTTATCATACATGTCACTCTTGATTCATTGCCCTTCCCGGCACACTGCCGGAGGCATGCATATAGAGTCATATTTTGTTCTAGTATCGAGTTGTAATCATTGAGTTGTAAATAAATAGAAGTGTGATGATCATCATTAATAGAGCATTGTCCCAAATGAAAAAAAAAGAGAAAGGCCAAATAAAAAAGGCCAAAAAAGAAAATAAATAAAAAGGGGCAATGCTACTATCCTTTTTTTCCACACTTGTGCTTCAAAGTAGCACCATGATCTTTATGATAGATAGTCTCTTGTTTTTTCATTATAGAACTTGGCTTGTATATTCCAACAATGGACTTCCTCAAATGCCCCTAGGTCTTCGTGAGCAAGCAAGTTGGATGCACGCCCACTTAGTTTCTTTTGTCGAGTTTTCATACATTTATAGCTCTAGTGCATCCGTTGCATGGCAATCCCTACTCCTTGCATTGACATCAATTGATGGGCATCTCCCTAGCCCGTTGATTAGCCTCGTCGATGTGAGACTTTCTCCTTTTTTTCTTCTCCACATAACCCTCTATCATTATTCTATTCCACCCATAGTGCTATATCCATGGCTCATGCTCATGTATTGCGTGAAAGTTGAAAAAAAGTTGAGATCACGAAAGTATGAAATAATTGCTTGGCTTGTCATCGGGGTTGTGCAAGATGAGAGCATTCTTGTGTGACGAAAATGGAGCATGACGAAAATGTAGGGATGAACTTTCTTTTGCCATGTTATTTTGAGAAGACATGATTGCTTAGTTAGTATGCTTGAAGTATTATTATTTTTATGCCAATATTAAACTTTTGTCTTGAATCTTTCAGATCTGAATATTCATGCCACAATAAGGAAAATTACATTGAGATATATGCTAGGTAGCATTCCACATCAAAAATTCTGTTTTTATCATTTACCTAGTCGAGGACGAGCAGGAATTAAGCTTGGGGATGCTTGATACGTCTCCAACGTATCTATAATTTTTGATTGTTCCATGCTATTATATTATATGTTTTGGATGTTGATGGGCTTATTTATACACTTTTATATTATTTTTGGGACTAACCTACTAACCCAAGGCCCAGTGCAAATTGTTATTTTTTTCCTATTTCAGTGTTTCGCAGAAAAGGAATATCAAAGGGAATCCAAACGGAATAAAACCTTCGGGAGAGTTATTTTTGGAACAAACTTGATCCAGGGGACTTGGAGTGGACGTCAAGAAATCAACGAGGAAGCCACGAGGCAGGGGCGTGCCCTCCACCCTCGTGGGCCCCTCGTGGCTCCACCGACCTACTTCTTCCTCCTATATATATCCATATGCCTAGAAAACATCCAGGAGCACCACGAAACCCTATTTCCACTGTCTCAACCTTCTGTACCCAAGAGATCCCATCTTGGGGCCTTTTCTGGAGCTCCGCCGGACGGGGAATCGATCATGGAGGGCTTATACATCAACACCATATCCTCTCCGATGATGTGTGAGTAGTTTACCACAGACCTTCGGGTCCATAGTTATTAGCTAGATGGCTTCTTCTCTCTCTTTGTATCTCAATACGATGTTCTCCTCGATCTTCTTAGAGATCTATTCGATGTAACTCTTTTTGTGGTGTGTTTGTTGAGATCCGATGAATTGTGGGTTTATGATCAAGTTTATCTATGAACAATATTTGATTTTTCTCTGAAATCTTTTATGTATGATTGGTTATCTTTGCAAGTCTTTTCGAATTACCAGTTTGGTTTGGCCTACTAGATTGATCTTTCTTGCAATGGGAGAAGTGCTTAGCTTTGGGTTCAATCTTGCGGTGTCCTTTCCTAGTGACAGCAGGGGCAGCAAGGCATGTATTGGATTGTTGCCATCGAGGATAAAAAGATGGGGTTTATATCATATTTCTTGAGTTTATCCCTCTACATCATGTCATCTTTCTTAATGCATTACTCTGTCCTTATGAACTTAATACGCATGCTGGATAGTGGTCAATGTGTGGAGTAATAGTAGTAGATGCAGAATCATTTCGGTCTACTTGTTGCGGACGTGATGCCTATATACATGATCATGCCTAGATATTCTCATAATTATGCACTTTTCTATCAATTGCTCGACAGCAATTTGTTCACCCACTGTAATACTTATGCTATCTTGAGAGAAGCCACTAGTGAAACGTATGGCCCCCGGGTCTATTCTCCATTATATTAATCTCGCGTAATGAAGCTATTTCTATTACTGTTTATTTTGCAATCTTTACTTTCAATCTATATCATAAAAATACAAAAACAATTATCTTATTATTATTATCTCTATCAGATCTCACTCTCGTAAGTGACCGTGATGGGATTGACAATCCCTTTATCGCGTTGGTTGCGAGGTTCTTATTTCTTTGTGTAGGTACGAGGGACTTGCCTGTAGTCTCCTACTGGGTTGATACCTTGGTTCTCAAAAACTGAGGGAAATACTTACGCTACTTAGCTGCATCACCCTTTCCTCTTCAAGGGAAAACCAACGCAGTGCTCAAGAGGTAGCAAGTCCTGTGGACTTACTGAGGACACGGTAATCATGAGAGTTTGTAGCATAACCAACAAATATGCCCTCATAAGCTCTAGCCTCGAATTTAGACAAGCGAACACCTTTCTTGAGGATGGAACACTTACATCCGAACACCCGTAAGTACTTGAGGTTGGGCTTGTTATTGGTGAGTATCTCATATGGGGTCTTGTTCAAGCCTTTGCGGAGATAGAGCCGATTGGATGCATGACACGCAGTATTGATGGCTTCGGCCCAAAAGTTGTATGGAGACTTGATCTCCGCCATCATGGTCCTTACCGCATCCACCAGCGTTCGGTTCTTCCTCTCTGCTACACCATTTTGTTGAGGGGTGTAAGGTGCGGAATATTGATGTTTGATCCCCTCATCACTAAGAAACTCATCCAATGTGTAGTTCTTGAACTCGGTGCCGTTGTCACTTCTCATTGTCAAGATCTTTGCATTGTATTGATGTTGAGCTTCATTTGCAAAGTCAATGATGGTTTGTTGGGTCTCACTCTTCCTCTTGAAGAAGTACACCCAAGTGTATCTTGAATAGTCATCCACAATCACCAAGCAATACGTTCTACCCCCAAGGCTACCAAAGGATGGAGGCCCAAAGAGATCCAAGTGAAGGAGCTCCAAAGGCCTCTTTGAGTAAATGATAGTCGTGGGAGGGTGAGCCTTCTCATGTAGCTTTCCTTCAATGCAAGCACTATAAGCACGATCTTTGGCAAAGCTAACATTTGTTAGTCCACGCACATGGTCCCCCTTGAGAAGACTTTGCAAAGATCTCATATTGACATGGGCTAAACGGCGATGCCAAAGCCATCCCATGTCAACTTTAGCCATTAGGCATGTCGCGGTCTTAGTGGGTCGCTCTGAAAAGTTAATCACATAGAGACCATTCTCGACATGCCCAACAAAGGCTACTTTAAGAGTCTTGCTCCACAAGAGGGCCACAGTATCAATATCAAAGAAAGTGGCAAAGCCCATGATTGCAAGTTGACGAACGGTAAGTAAATTGTATGCAAGGAACTCAAGAAGCATGACCTTCTCGATCGTGAGATCATGAGAAATGACAACCTTGACAAGCCCCAATACCTTAGAGGACGAGGCATCACCCCACTCTACATTGGTGGGCATAGATGGAATCTTTTGCACGTCCACCACCAAGTCCTTGCTTCCGGTCATATGATTAGTCGCTCCGCCATCGAGCAACCATGATCCCCCACCGGAAGCAAACACCTACACGAGATCAATGCTTGGTTTTAGGTACCCATTTTGTAATGGGTCCTTTGATGTTAGTGACAAGGGTCTTAGGAACCCAAATATACCATTCAATGTACTCATAAGGAGAACCAACAAATTTATCATAAACATGTCCATCACTAGCACGACATATCACATAGGAAGGGTTAAAGTCGCCGGCTTTGTTGAAAGGGGTGGCATTGCCCTTCTTGACACCACCACCCTTCACAGTGTTCTTCTTCTCCTTAGAGGCACCCTCTCCCTCTTTGACAAAAGTTTGGATGAGAGGAGGAGGTCGTTTGGCCTTGTCATTCTTCTTCTTGTTCTTGGACTTGGGTGTGAACCCAATCCCTTCCTTGGCCACGAGTTCCTTTTGATTGCTCAAAAGATCGTTGAGGTTCTTCTCACCTTGTATGCATGACACAAGGCCTTTCTCAAGTTGCTCCTTAAACTTTGCATTCTCCTCAACAAGATGCACATGCTCACAACAAGGGTTAGTAGCATTTGCATTATCAATTAAAACCATATGAGGAGAAGTGGCTTTCTCCTTGGTTAGCCTCACTTGGAGTTGATCATGAGACTCTTTAAGACTAGCATGAGTACTCTTCAAGGCCTTGTGAGCCTTATCAAGTATATCAAAATCCTCCTTGAGTCTAGCAAGATCAACACCAAGTTTGGCCTTCTCGGAATTTAGCACACAAGACACAACAAGAGCATGATCAAGATCAAGATCTTTAATTTAGCATGGTCATCATTGTGTGACTCCTCAAGAGACAAACGACGACCACGCTCTTCCTCAAGAGCATTAGAGTGATCTGATATCTCATCGGCACAGTCACGACTATGCCCCTCTATCTTAGAGATGGTGTTTTCGTGAGTCTCGATCATGTGATTGGCTTCACCAAGTTGTTCCAAGAGAGCAACGAAGTGCTTCTTGGATTTACCCTTAAGCTTACTCATAAAAGACTCAAACTCATTTTCCTCCATGTTGGACCCCCACGTTCATAAATGCAATCTGCCAAAGAAGGATGAGTAATGATGGTAGTTTTGATGTTGGGGGTTACCTTGTTGGTGGCTTTAGCCATGAGGCACTTGGTGGTGATGTTCTCATTGGGTGAGTCAAAGAGGGGCGCCTGTGGGGTTATAGCAATGGCCACAGAGGCCATGGAAACTGTCTCACCGTCTTCATCATATCATCCTCATTGTACTCTTCTTGTGCCACCAATCCCTTGGGAGGAGCCTTCTTGGTGAAGTGGTTCTTGTTGGGGAAAGACTTGGCCTTGTCCTTCCGGATGAGCTTGCCACCATTGTCTTCCCTCTTCTCATAGGGGCACTCCGCCACAAAGTGGCTCACATTTCCACAATTGTAGCAAGTCCTCACATGTTTCTTGCCCTTGGCGCCACTTGAGTTGCTCTTGTTGAAGTTGGGCCTTGAGTTCTTCTTGCTCCAAAATTGTCTTGAAGCGAGAGCCATGTGCTCATGATAATCATATTTTGTATGCTCGGGGTTGCTCTCCTCTTCTCCCTCGTCCTCCTCTTCTTCCACACTAGCCTTGGCTTTCAAGGCAAGGTTGGGCTTCTTTGCTCTTTGAGAACGCAACACCGCATTGTCGGCAGTCTTGTCCAAGATACTCATTGCCACAAACTCATCCAACACTTCACTTGAGGACAAGGTGTGGAAGTCCGGCCTTTGATGGATGACGGAGGACATGGCCTTATGGTAAGTGTCGGCGTCCTGGGAACGGGGGTCCCCAGACTTGCATGCCTGCGGCCCATAGTGTGGCTCCACCAGTGGCCCTGTACGACCCATCTTCACCAGCAAACACTCAAGACCCTCGCGAGGGGCCAAGCCTCCTGAAGCAGACGATGCAAGACCTCCTTGGGGGCGGCCTCACCAGGCTGTCCTGTGAGGGGCAGAGAGATCAAGGCAAGGGGCACCTCACGAGGTTCTTGTGACGCAAGCCATGACGTCCAAGGTCAGGTGGGCACCAGGCGGGCGCCAGCGTGCGCAGTGTCCTGGTTGCGCTGGTGCTAAGGAGGCAAGCACAGGCGAGGAATCCCAAGGCAGCAGGCAAAGGTTTCCATATCGGTGCAACGAGACCAAGACCAGCAAGGCGGCAGGACGGAGGTCACCGTGGATCCCTGGATGGAGTCATCACTAGAGCCTTTGACAGGCGCAGACCATCTTTTGTCAGGACAGCTTGTACTAGCTTCCCCCCTTCAAATTGGCCGTTGTGGGACCCTTCCCGCCTAATATTTAGGAAGAGGACCCGGACCTCTATATATAGGACTAGCCACCACCGTAGAGAGGGGAGATCTCATCTGGGACCGGATCCACTCCACCGAGGCAACCACACAAACTCACGAAGCACAAGAGCACCTCTCCTCAGGAGGCTGTTCTTCCCTTGTAACTGTTCATCCTCAGCCCAAGAGGCAATCCACCACACCACACTAGAGTAGGGTATTACACCACATCAGTGGCCCGAACCAGTATAAATATTGTGTCCCTTTGTTCTGCGAGTTCGACACGCTAAGCCTTGAGATTGCGGCGAGGGCGTGAGCTAGAGGGAGGAGAGATCTTCGTGCGCACCCCAGTGTTCGAACCTCAAAGGTTTTGCCGGAACCCGAAATCCGACATTTGGCGCGCCAGGTAGGGGTGCACTGAGGCCTCTCTTCCATCAATAGACCCGCCAACACTCTACAACGCCGATGTCCGATGACCCGAGGGCTGACACCGATCACTGGGCAGCCTGGCCAGCCCGGGCAGCGTCATCCGCACAAGAAGACCTCAACTCCGCGCTCCAGGTGGCACGCGCACCGCCAAACACCGTGGGGTGCGGGCGGCACGGTTCGACGCATTCCACCCTTACCCCACGGCGCACACGGGCCGCCGCAAGGGCCTCAAGCTACGCCACGGCGACGGCGCCGCACTCCCGACAGGAACAAGCGAACATGAGGGCCGCGCTCATAGTGGCGCGGGAGCTGCTGCGATGTCGACTAATGGAGAGCGGCCGGGATGCATTGCTAGAGCGTGTTGCTGAGCTATTGGACGCCGCTGCCAGGGGTACACCACCTTTTTGCTCCTTGCTTACGCCTCAGGCTGCGGTCGGATCACACCGTGGTCCTCGTCGTGCCCGCGCGCCCCCAGGTGCACCAGGAGGTTTCGTCGGCACCAGCGCAACCAGCGGCGCCGGACACCCTACCACACATGTGCCTCCCCCAATGGGCGTAGGCGTAAGCAGTGCCACCCACGACCCCGGCGGGATGCCGCCCTACCATCCTGACGCATCGAGCCAAGCGACGTGGAGCGTGGGGCACCTCGGCGAGGTTTCCGGGGCGACGGCCCTGGAGGCCTATGTGCCCCGCATGATGGACCAGGAGTACACACTGGAAGATGACCCCCTCGAGCCGGGCTGGGAAGAGGAGACGCTGGAAGCTGAGGCCTTCCAGGAGCCACCTGGGAGCCTCGTCTACGACGCCGGTGACAACAGCTAGATGGTACCACTGATCTCTCAGGAGCAGGCTTATGCTAACCATGGGTCACAAGTGAATCAGGTCGCAGCGGTGGACGGCAGCCCCCTTCCACCAAGGGAAGCGCATTGGGGGCTGTGGGGGAGGGGCCGGGAGTAAGGTTCCTCCCCGCATCCAATGGAACAAGGCGTCACCCGAAGGTAGGTCCTTTGCTGGGGAGGCACCGGCTAGCCTTCCCCCCGAAAGAGCGCCCGTGGTCGCCGAGGGCACCGCTGGCGTCCCCTTTGCCCCTTGGCATCGTCTTGGTTTCCGGACGCCCCAATGGTGGTCAAGGGTGGCGCAAGGCGGGGTCCTCGTCTGGCGATATGAAGTAAGGCTCACGCTTGTGAAGGTCTCCGCTCGTGACACTCTCACATAATAATGAGTGGGGATGTACATGCCCTGGAGTCTCCGGAGTGCCGCCCTCGGGCCTCGGGGGCTCCCGCCCACGTCCTAGTGGAAGCACCATGCTCCGTGCTGGCCGTCGACACTGTCCCCCAATGACTATGCTCACGGCCTGTGAAAGCACTTAGCTCCACGCTAGTGAGAAGACTCGAAGGCAAGAAGACTAGCTAAGTGTCGGACGTGGCCATTTGCTTTTGACCTCTTTTCTGTAGCTCAGACTCGCAGCTTTTGATCTTCAATTTGAAGTTGCATTTCCATTAGCAATCGTGGGGGGGGCATCCTTTCTTGTTCGCGTTGATTTCGTGAGTTTCTGGATTCGTGTTTTGTTTGAGATTTACGACCGCTATCTTCCCCCTTTTCGAAGGCCTCGCGAGCGGGGGCTGGCAGCGGCGCACACGCACTACGTGCTCATCTCGCCATTACTGGCGCTCGCTTCTCGCGAGGCCCTCTCGGTTGGACCGGCGGACCTCTCAGGAAACCAAAACCTTGCGAGCTCATGATGGGCTCCTCTCAGAAGGAATGCACACCCACAACCACCAAACCAGTTTGAAGCCCGGCGAAAGCAAAGTAAGTTACTGCATCAAGCCCGCAAGGGGAGTCGCGAGCACCCAAAAGCATGCTTTAAGCCTAGCCTAAGGAATGAAGTGGTAGTCTATTTACATGATGGGCTTCCTGAGGGAGTCCTGGACTAAGGGGTCCTCGGGCGTCCGGCCTGTTATCTATGGCCCAGACTGATGGGATGTGAAGATATGAAGACCGAAGACTGTACCGGTGTCCGGATGGGACTCTCCTTGGCGTGGAAGGCAAGCTTGGCGAACAACTATGAAGATTCCATATTATGTAACCGAATCTATGTAACCTTAGATCCCCCTGGCGTCTATATAAACCGGAGGACTTAGTCCGGATAGGGGATACTCAATACCTTAGTCATACATGCTAGACTTCTAGGGTTTAGCCATTATGATCTCGTAGTAGATCAACTCTTGTAATACTCGTATTCATCAATATCAATCAAGCAGGACATAGGGTATTACCTCCATCAAGAGGGCCCGAACCTGGGTAAAGCTTCGTGTCCCCTATCTCCTTTTACCATCAACCTTAGACGCACAGTTCGGGACCCCCTACCCGAGATCCACCGGTTTTGACACTGACATTGGTGCTTTCATTGAGAGTTCATCTGTGTTGTTGCTAAAAGGTTTGATGGCCCCTTCAATCGTCAATAATGGTGCTGTCTGCGGAGAAAGTTTCCTCCCCGAGCAGATCTTTGTGTTCGGCGGCTTCGCACTGCAGGCCAACTCATTTGGCCATCTGGAGCAGATCGAAAGCTACGCCTCTGGCCATCAGGTCAGATTCGTGAGCTTAAACTAGGTTGTGAACCTCCATGAAGACTTGATCTTCACTGGATTTGATACCGCGGTAGCCGCTCCCGATCATCCTGATGATCATGACTTAAATCTGTCATCGGGCTACATCCAGGAGATCGCTCCTGTAACCGCTCTGGCCCTAGAGCCGGAGCAGGCCGCACCGTCCAAAGATGGGAGGATTAACCCCACCACGGAGGCTGCAGATTCCATGGTGTTGGATCTGCATAGGGACCTAGTCTCACTCGATGCCTATGCCACCGGAACACCGGACTTATCTCCGGCTGTAGGTACCGAACCACGCGAGCCTGCGGACGCCGAGCTTGATCATTTACCGATCTTCGAATTCAGCGCCGCAGACATCTTCCAGCACTGGCCTCTGGGCGATATGCTAAACTCATTAAAAAGTCTGTCCTTGGCGGAGGACTCTCAGCCGAACTATATCCGGCCCGAACTAGGGACTGACGATGGAGAATTTCGCTTCCCACCCGCCACCCACTTTATAGCCACGGTCGAGGATTTGACCGACGAACTTGATTACGACTCCGAGGACATCGATGGTATGGACGACGATGCCGGAGAAGAAGAAGACCAGAACCCGCCGTTCACCGGACGCTGGACGGACACTTCCTCGTATGACGTATATATGGTGGATGCACCAAAGGAAAACAGCGGCGACAACAAGGAAGACCCATTTGAGGATAAACCTTCCGAAATACAGTCCAAGTGCCGGCGTCAGCGGTGCCGCTCTAAGTCGCGCCATAGTAAAGATAGCAACACCAGCACAGGAGAAGATGACACTCCGGAAGGTGCCGAAGACAACAAAGACCCTGTCGACACAACAAACGAACAAGATGAACGGGAAAATGCGCAGGTTAGCCCTGTTAAACAGGCCACACACAAAGATTCAGAGGACGATAGTTACCTTCTGCTCTCTAAGGACGAGGTGAGCCTCAGCACCGAGGATTTCATCGTGCCTGAGGACCCTCTTGAGCAGGAGCGCTTCAAGCTCCAGCTAATAGCCACTGCAAGGATCCTGAAGAAGAAGAAGCAGCAGCTTCAAGCTGTCCAGGATCTGCTCAACGATAAATGGACTGATGTCCTAGCAGACAAAATATACGGCCTCAAGTGCCCAACCAAAAGCTACCCAAAGCGTAAATTACCGCCTCAGTTCGACGAGCTGGCGCGGGAGTATATACCACCATCGTACAATGCAGCTAATCGGCCACCGCGTGGCCGGGATAAAATGACAACCCATGCCGAACACCAGCCCGCCCCGCCTCGTCACTCAAGCAAAGGTAAATTCGCCCATGGCCATACATATGACCTCCGGTAGAACCTGAACAATAAAGCAGGACCTACCATATCAATCTACGGATCACGAGGACGCACATCGACACGTGACAACGGCCGCCTATTCGAACGTGACAAACCTAGTCATCCGCAGGCCGAACACCTCAGACAGACTTCATCAGAGCTGTGTCACAATACGGCCTGATACAGAGGCCCCGCACACCCTCATTGCTTCACTGATGAGGTCCTGGACCATGAATTCCCCGAAAGATTCAAGCCTGTGAACATAGAATCATACGATGGGACCACGGACCCCATGGTGTGGATCGAAGACTTCATTCTCCACATCCATATGGCACGCGGAGATGACCTCCACGCCATCAAATACCTCCCTCTCAAACTCAAGGGGCCCGCTCGGCATTGGCTAAACAGTCTACCTGACAACTCCATTGGCAGTTGCGAGGACTTGGAAGAGGCTTTCCTCGATAACTTCCATGGTACATATGTTCGACCTCCGGATGCTGATGACTTAAGCCATATAGTCCAGCAGCCCGGAAAGTCTGCCAGGAAATTCTGGACAAGGTTCCTTGTCGGGGGTTGGGTGCGACATATGCCAATGGATGGCTTATCATGGTGGGGGCGAGTAGAACATCGCCGGTGCCTGGAAACGGGATGAGGCGTAGACACGAACGCCGGCGTACTTTACCCAAGTTCGGGGCTCTCCTAGGAGATAACACCCCTAGTCCTACTCTGCAGGGTCTCCGCATGATCACTAAGGCACAGTGAGTACAAAGGTGCTCCTCAAGCTATATCTGTGGACAGGATGAGGCTAGGCTGTCTCTCCCTCTTCTCTAGGGTCTGGTCTATAGTTGTAATGAATTGGAACCCTTTGCATGGGTGCCCCGAGGGGTTTGTATATGCCTACCCCTAGGGGTACAATGGTAAACTATAGGGACGCAGGGCCCAATTGTTAGTCTCTTCACCTGCGGGCCCTCCTGCCGACTGCTGGGGCCCGCCGATTGGTGGGCCCAGCCGACTAGCCGGGTACGGAGCCGACAGGCCACACCCGCCGCTGGCGGGTCCTGCCAGTTGCTGATTACTGTAGTCGTGCCTCTACTGATGCAGGCTTGGTCATGGGGTCGTGGCTACAGTCCTGCCGCCTAGCAGATGATTACTGTAGCCACTCCCCGTCTCATCTGTTTAATGGCGCGGGAAACTAGTAGGAGGGGCAGGCCGACTCCCGGAGGCCGGTTCCCTACTGGTCCGACTTGGGGCGCTCTCGCCGTCTTCTGGACTCTCACTGACTGGTGGGGCCTGTCTTCCGTGGATCGTACTGTCAGACGTCGTGGGTACAGGACTCCCCCCACTATTGCTGGTGTCAGGGATGGCATGGCACAGTGTTGTGCCGGACGGAGATCTCCACTGGTACGGTGCACTGTGCTCTGGCCATCCCCTGGAAAAAGGGGAGGGAGTGGGCTTCACTGTGGCCACTCCCTGTCCCACCCCTTGATGAGGGCATGGGCTTTGTTGACGTCGTGGGCCGACTTCCTGCGGCCGGCGACTTCGGAAGCCACCCGTCGGAGTCAGCCGGTCTCGATCTCATCCGCAGGACTCGAACGCTTATGGGAAACCGACCGTTCCTTCAGCCGCCCTCCCGAAGCCGGCTCTCCGTCCGTGTCTTGAGGGGCGCAGTCAGCTCCGAAGTCTTGAAAGGCTATGGGCCTCGGGTTAGCCTACCCGTGACCCATTACTCCGACAGTAGTCCCCGAAGCTGATGAGGCGTCGCAATTTAATCAGCCGAGGAGCCTTAGTAGCTTCATTCTCCGAGTATTCGTGGTGACTCCGCCGGGCCGGCTAGTAGGAGTTGGAGTCGCCTGACTTTGACTTGTCCGAAAATGCCTTCGAATCCCCTGGCGGGAACTCAGTATCGTATGAGCTAAGCTTCCTGACCGCCACCCACTCCGTGCCCACCACGTGGTAACCAGTGGCCGGGCAAGCCCGCCTACCCATCCGCGAGATGGGACATGTCTTCA
This sequence comes from Triticum aestivum, assembly GCF_018294505.1. Lineage (NCBI taxonomy): Eukaryota > Viridiplantae > Streptophyta > Magnoliopsida > Poales > Poaceae > Triticum > Triticum aestivum. Next base: position 490,269,781 of record NC_057809.1, on the reverse strand, counting down.
GGCGGGGCCCGCCACTACCACGCCTCGGCACGCGAGCGGATCCGCTATGGCCGTGGGGGCAGTTGAGGTTCCCACGGAGTTACAGCGTGCAGTAACTTTGCGCGATAAACGTGGGGGGCGTGGGGTAGTGGGCGCAGTAAATCCCACAACCGCCCCTTCGGCTTTGCAGCCTACTGGGCTATAAGTAGGGGGAGGAGGGAAGCGGCGGAGCACACGCGTCCCACCTCCCCACTGCTTCTTCTCCTTCTTCTCCCTCTCCGCTCCTCGAGCCTTGTCGAACGTCGCGGAGGTCCGCTCACGATGAGCTCTTCCTCCGCCGTTACGCCCCCGACGGCGCACTCCGGCACCTGGGATGGTTCGGAGGTCCGCGAGGATCACATCGACTTCCTCTGCAAGACGCGTCGACTGCCTGGCGAGGACCTCGTGAGGGTCCGCCTTGCGTGGAGGGGAGAGATCTCGCTGGCGCCGCAGGAGGAAGAGCTGGTCGTCTTCCGCTCGCACTGCCTGCACGGCCTGGGCTTGCCAGTGAGCATCTTCTTCTGCTCCTTCCTTGAGTTCTACGGACTCCAGCCGCACCACCTCACCCCCAACACGGTGGTGTTGCTGTCCGCCTTCATCACCCTGTGCGAGGGCTTCATCAGCGTTCTCCCCACCAGGGAGGTCTGGGGGAGAGTTCTTCTCCAAGCTCGGCACCCAGGCCGCGGGCGTGCCGGCTCAGTGCGGCACATTCATCGCCATGCGGAGGTCGGGGGCCGACAACCCATTTCCCTCCATCAGGCTGATCAAATCAGTGAAGATGTGGCAGCGGTCGTACTTCTACGTGAAGAACGTCTCTGCGGAGGGCGACTGGATCAACATGCCGTCCTACGTAGCCGGCCCGCCGGCTGGGAGGCAGCCCAACTGGTCGCACCGGGCCCGAACGTTGACGCCCGCGGGAGCCGGCGCCGTTGCGCGGCTTCGAGTACTGGCACATTCGGAGGGCCTGACCAGGCCAGACTTGCTGGCCGCCTTCGTGGCGCGCCGAGTTCTTCCCCTCCAAAGTCGCCCCCACGTGATCTGCCAGATGAGCGGGCACCGAGACCCGAGCCGAATGTGCACCAAGGAGATGCCTCACGAGGAGGTAGCCTACATGGTGAACTACCTTGCGAGCTACGACCTCAATGAAGAGTGGCAGTTCGGCAAGGAGCCGTATTCGCGTGCCGCCCCTCCGCCTCTGGTGAGTCATTTCCCTTCTCTATTTTTCTTCGATTTTCCTGACTTCTTTGCTATCGAGTCCGTCTTGCTTGTTCTGACCAGTCGGCTTTGGTCAGAACCCCCTCCTCCAGCCAGCAGCCGGCACCATGGGGCCGGACCGCGAGTTCCTCCCCGACCGAGCAGAGAGCGATGTTGACAACCCCGACTTGGGGGCGGCGGCCTTGGAGGATGACGCCGAGGGGGGAGGCGGCATGTCAGGCGGCCCAAGACTTGGGGCCAGTCTTGAGGACTGGCCTGATGATGACGAGGAGGTTGTCCCACGCCACCATCCAGGAGCCGGCCAGCCGGGCGTGGGCTCGTCAGCCCCGCCGGACGCCCAAGGCGGCGGCAAGAAGCGCAGGGCCGGAATGAGCCTATGTGGTAGCCGGCCGAAGAAGCCCAAGGGCTCAGCCGCGGCAACCAAGCGGTACGAGGCGGCCGCAAAGGCCAACCGCTTCCGCAAGGTGGTGAAGACGCCGCAGCTTATTTCAGTGTAAGTACCACCTCCCATCATACCTTCATATTTCTTTATTGAGTCCGTCTGAAATTTCTTTACTTTGTTTCCCGGCTTTAGGGCCCCTCTCTCTCTTGAGAAGTCGGCCGTCGGCTCGGTCGTGAATTCGGCGGAGACCTCCTTCACCACCCGGCGGATTGATCCCGCCGCCGACCTCCGGGAGGTGACGGAGCGGAATGCGCGGGAGGCGCGGGAGGAGCGGGAAGCCGCCCGCCTGAAGAAGGCGGAAGCCGACAAAGCGGAGGCCGCCGCTCTGAAGAAGCTGGCGGAAGCCGAGGCCGCCGATGCGGAGAAGAAGCGCGCGGAGGAAGCCGCACGCCACCAATCGACGGTGTTTGTCGTCCCCTTGAACTCCGCACTGCCGCCACCGGAGTTCTCGGCGCAGACTGGGAAGCCGGTGACGAGAACCCGGTCATGGAGAGGGACGCCGACGTCACCACCAGGGCGGAGGTCATTGTGCCACCACCGCCACCCTCCGGAGGTGTGCTAGGCGGACAACCGGCGGACCCGCCAGCGCCGCCAACCGGAGGCGCGGCGGCGACGGGCCTGACCCTCGAGGTCAGTACGCCGACGCGCCGCCGTCTCGCGATGGCGGCCTCAGCACCGCGTCCTATGGAGACCGGCGCTGCGAGCTCCTCGATCCCGGACACCGAGGTGTCGAGCGTCGCGCCCACCGGGTGGGTGCGGGGAGGCGGGACGGGCCCGTTGAACCGGGCGCTCTTGGACGTCCAAGCCAAGCTCCGGGCCGAGGGCGACGCCATCAAGGAGTGCACCAAGTCATACCTATCGTCACGAATGGCCATCCGGGTACGCATCCTTTCTTTGCTTTGTTTCCTTGTTTTTTCTTTGTGGGGGCGCGCCAGAGCACCCACTGGGTGTAGTCCCCGAGTTTCGGGCCGGCTGCTGAGCAGGCGGCTCAGAACTCTAATCGGCGAGTTCCAAGTACCAACGCTTTTTTCTGAAATTTTGATGCAGAATTACCACAATCTTCGCGTGACCTCCTTCAACGCCAATGTTGAGGAGCTGGCCAAGCGGACCGCCGACTTGTCAGACAGCCGGGGTGAGTTTTCTTCTTTCTCTGCGGGGCGCGCTGGCGCACCCGCGGGTTGTAGTCCTCGAGATTCGGGCCGACTGCTGAGCAGTCGGGCCGGATCTCCCCGGCGACCTGTCTTCTTTGCTGACGACTGACATCCCTCCCCCTCCTCTTTCAGAGGCCAACGCCGCCCTTCAGCAGCAGCTGGGCGAAGTCAAAACCGCGCTACACGTCAGGGAGGAGGAGTTCGGCCGGCTGACGGAGGAGCGCGACCGCCTGGCTACGCAGGTGGCGGAGCAGAAGGAGCTGCTCCAGAGGGCCCAGAAGGAGGCGGAGGACAAGGAGACCGCCCTTCTCGCTGAATTTGCGTTCGAGCGCTCCTCCTGGACCGACAAGGAGGCGACGCTGGTCTCCGGCTTCCAAGCAATCGAAGATCTTGTCGATGGTGAGCTTCCACTTGTTTCCTTTTCCGGGCTGCCGACTGCTAGTCGAGTCGGCCTTAAATTTTTAACTTTGTTTCTTTGCTCTTCTTCCTTAGCAGACTTCTTCCCCGGCCATTCTGATGCCGCCAATCAAGCCATCGAGGCTGACCATGAAGCACGGAGGGCGGACGGCGCACAGGTCGCCGCCGACGCCCCCCGAACTCTTAACGAGCAGATTCTAAGCATCGAGGCCCATCTTCGGCCAGCCCAACGGATGCTGCACCGGCTTCAACGTGTCGGCGCCCAGGCGATTGCCGCCCTGTGGCCAGACATTCAGGCGCCACACACCCCCAGTTGGACTGCCGACTGGTTGGAGGTGGCAGCCGGCCGTCTTGAGGCCTGGAAGGGCTCTTCAGCCCGGGCTGGAGCCCGCCAGGCTTTAGAATTTGCCAAGGCGTGGTATTCCGAGCTGAGTTTAGCCCAGTTAGCCACGTTCCGGCTGGAAGCTCAGGCGGAGCTGGCAACGGTGGAGGACGACCTTGTCAAGCGTGCTGCGTTGATCGCTGAGTACACTGATACCAGCGTCTTCGTCCCAAAGCGGGCTGAGAACGGCGAGGAGGCGCCGACGGAGTGGTTCGGGCTGAACCCGGATGACGGCGGGGACTTGGCGGAGGTGATCGACTCCAGTGGCGAAGAGGAAGGCGAGAAGGAGGAGGGAGAAGAGGAGGAGGCGCCAGAGGTCGAGGCAGACGGCCAGCCCCAGCCCGACCGCGCCTCTAGCAATGAGCCGCGCCCAACTGAGCTAGCTGTCGCCAGAGGTGATCAGGCAGAGACCAACCAGCCGACTGCCCCGGCAACTGGCATCGCCGACCCCTCCGGTCCTCCGAGTCCGTCCGCGGCTTCCTAGGCTGCCACTTTATCTTTGTTTTACCTGCTTAGTAGTCTCAATGAACTTATTATTTTGCACAATTCCACCCACTGGGTGTATCTTGAACTTCTGCTTGATGATTCGGCCAAGGGCATTTTTATGTAAATATTTATCCGTATTCTATCTTTTCTTGCTCTTTGCTCTTTGACTGTTGCTTTGCCGCCTTCCCTTAGTTGCCGTTTCGCTAGTCGGACAGCCGCTCTGCGGACTGCCGCTAGATCAAATACTTGGCTTCTTTGGGAAGGCAAGTACTTAGCCTTTTAGAGTTTTTAGCATGTTAATTTAGGAAACGGCAAGCCGGCTACTAAAGAGTCGGTTGTAAAGGATTGAAAATCGTCCCTAAGCTATGAGCGAGCTTTGAGTCCCTAGCCATATTTCATATGGGCACCCATTCTACCTTACTCCTGTTCGCCGGACTGTCGCTCTGCGATCTGCGGCTTCTAATAGGAGACAGCTTAAGTGCCACACATTACTTGTCCGGCTGCAGGAAGTCGTTTCATAGCTCAAGTCGGCGAGTCCCCGGGCCGACTAGTCAAACCCGGTGCCAAGTGGCATAACGAAGAATAACATATTCGTAGGCATAACTCTTTATCATATAGATAAAAGAAGGCAGTCCCCGAGATCTTCTCGAGGGGCCCGAAGTCTTCGTATTTTAATACAAAAGGTAGCATGATACATACGGCATTAACTGTAAAATCTTCGGAGGAGATTTGCATTCCGTGGCCGCTCCGTCTCTTTGCCGCAGTCATCTCTTTTGCATGCTCGGGGCTTCTGAGCGTCGATCGGGTAGTAGGAGTCGTTGCCCAACACCTTACTAATGATGAAGGGGCCTTCCCAAGGTGCTGAGAGCTTGTGCTGGCCAGCTGTTCACTGAATCAGCCGAAGCACAAGGTCTCCTTCTTGGAAAGATCGCGGCTTGACCTTCCGATTGTAGTATCTGTGTAAGCTCTGCTGGTAGATGCTAGACCGGCTGAGTGCCAACAGCCGGCCCTCTTCCAGCAGATCGACGCCATCTTGACGTGCTTCCTCTGCTTCCTCCTCAGTGTACATGGTGACTCGAGGGGAGTCAAACTCTATGTCCGTTGGGATGACGGCTTCGGCACCATAGACGAGGAAGAAGGGCGTGAAGCTGGTTGACTTGTTTGGAGTCGTGCGAAGGCTCCAGAGGACGGCTGGCAACTCATCAAGACAGCAGCCTGCCGAGCGCTCCAGAGGCTCGATCAGCCGAGGCTTGATGCCGGATAGGATTAGGCCATTTGCTCGCTCTACCTGGCCGTTGGACTGCGGATGGGCAACGGACGCTAGGTCCAGTCGGATGCCCTGCGTCACGCAGAAACGGGCCAAGGCACCTTTGGCAAAGTTTGTGCCGTTATCAGTGATGATGCTGTGCGGTATGCCGTACCGAATTGTGATGTCGGAGATGAAGGTCACAGTAGTCGGACCATTTAAACTCTTGATTGGTTTTGCTTCTATCCACTTGGTGAACTTGTCTACTGCGACAAGTAAATGAGTCAAACCACCTCGTGCCGTCTTGAATGGTCCGACCATGTCCAGGCCCCAAACAGCAAAGGGCCAGGCAATAGGAATAGTTTTGAGTGCCGAAGCCGGCTGATGAGGCTTAGAGCGGAACTTCTGGCACCCCTTGCATTTTTAGACCAAAGATTTGGCGTCTTCAAGAGCAGTCGGCCAGAAGAAGCCATGGCGGAAAGCTTTGGCGACGAGCGCTCTCGAAGCCGCATGGTGGCCACATTCGCCTTGATGGATGTCTTTGAGGATTGCTTGGCCTTGCTCTGGCTCCACACATCGCTGGTGAATACCAGTGACGCTGCGCCTTATGAGCTCTCTATTGATGATGGCGTATGCTACCGCCCGGCGTTGTACTTGCCGAGCCGAGATCTCGTCGGTTGGCACCTCTTTGTTTACCATGAAATTGAGGATGGGTTGGGCCCATGAAGGTGCTGCAATTTTTGCAACCGCCAAGACTGCGACTTGGACAAGAGCGGCTGGGCCGGGGGGTGGCAGGCAGGAGTCGGCAGCCGCTTGTTGTGTTGACGAAGTCCCCGGGCGGATTGGCGCATGTAACACCCTCGATGCGACTATATCTCCCATGTGTCGGGGCACGACTTAGAGGCATAATCGCATTGAAGGCATATGTCGCAAGTAAGGTAATCTTTACAACATCCCATGTAATATAATAATAAAGGGGAGATAACATAGTTGGCTTACACTCGCCACGTCAATCAAGTACATGAATAACATTACATCATCCAAACACTCATGGCCCGACTACGACGCCAAAATAAAAGATAACCCAACATGCGACACGGTCCCGATCACCCCCAACAGGGCACCACTACTGATCATCAGGAAAAGAAACATAGTATCGCTGCGAGTCCTCGTCGAACTCCCACTTGAGCTCGAGCAAGTCACATGGAGCGGAATCATCAGGCCCTGCATCTGGTGTAATAGTAATCTGTGAGCCACAGGGACTCAGCAATCACGCACCCTCACGATCAAGACTATTTAAGCTTATAGGTAAGGCAAGGTAAATATAAGTGGAGCTGCAGCACACGACTAGCATATATGATGGCTAACCTGTTCACAAAAAAGAGCGAGAAGAGGAGGCAAAGCGCGAGCGAGAAACTAGAGAGCAACCTGCGCAAGCATTACTCCAACACCGTGTCCACTTCCCGGACCCCGCCGAGAAGAGGCCATCATGGTAACACACTCAGTTGATTCATTTTAATTAAGTTAAGGTTCAAGTTATCTACAACCGGACATTAACAAATTCCCATTTGCCCATAACCACGGGCACGGCTCTTGAAAGTTCAAATCCCTGCAGGGGAGTCCCAACTTAGCCCATGACAAGCTCTCACGGTCAACGAAGGAATAGACCTCCTCCCAAGACGTTCCGATCAGACTCGGTATCTCGGTTCTTCAAGACACTTCGACAGGTTAAAACAAGACCAGCAACACCGCCCGAATGTGCCGACAAATCCCGATAGGAGCTGCACATATCTCGTTCTCAGGGCACACTCAGATGAGCCAGACGTCGGGTAGGCCAGCCCAGAGTTGCCCCTGGTAGCCCCGGACATCGCTCGGTTGGACCAACACTCAGAGGAGCACTGGCCCGGGGGGGTTAAAATAAGATGACCCTCGGGCTCCGGAAACCCAAGGGAAAAGAGGCTAGGTGGCAAATGGTAAAACCAAGGTTGGGCATTGCTGGAAAAGCTTTAATCAAGGCGAACTATCAAGGGGTTCCCATTATAACCCAACCGCGTAAGGAACGCAAAAACCGGGAACATAACACCGATATGACGGAAACTAGGGCGGCAAGAGTGGAACAAAACACTATGGCGAGAGGCCGAGCCTTCCACCCTTTACCAAGTATATAGATGCATTAAGATAACATGGCAATATAATGATATCCCAACAAGTAAATAAATGTTCCAACAAGGAACGGCCTCCAATCTTCACCTGCAACTAGCAACGCTATAAGAGGGGCTGAGCAAAGCGGTAACATAGCCAATCAACGGTTTGCTAGGACATGGTGGGTTAGAGGTTTGACATGGCAATTTGGGAGGCTTGAAAGCAAGTGGTAGGCATCGTAGCATTGGCATAGCAAAAGAGCGAGCATCTAGCAAAGCAAAGATAGTAGTGATTTCGAGGGTATGATCATCTTGCCTGCAAAGTTGCAGAGTTGACTGGATCCTCGAAAGCAAACTCAACGGGCTCCTCGTTAGCGAACTCGTCTCCCGGCTCTACCCAAACAAGACAAACAAGCAACAAGGACACAATCAACCACGTGCAAGGATCAAACAATATGATGCAAAGATGGTATGCTATGCGGGATGCGATGCGGGATGCATATGCAAGATTTGACAAGGGATGCATGAACCTGGCCTCAACTTGGAAATCCAAGTGTGCCACTGGAAAGATGAGATGAAATCGCTTGAAAACGATATAAAGAACGCCGGAATCGGAGTTACGGTTTGGAAATGGCAAGCGATTCAAATATGACACCGGTCTGCGATTTACAGCAAGTAGCCATCTAAATGCAATGAGATGAACATGCTACAGCACCCAAACATGACAACAAAATACATGGCAGGGATGCATTCAAGATGCTTAACAAAAGTCTAGCACTGAGCTACGGCCAATTCATCCATTAACAGGTTCAAACAAGCATGGCAAAAATGCATATGGTAAACAGATCTCAGACTTAGTGAAATTAACACTTGTCTGGAATTTCAGATCAGGTAGCACTCTTCGGAGCAACAAAACTACATGCTACAGGACCTGAACATGGCAAAGTAAAGCATGGCATGGAGCTACTCAAAGAGCTTAACAAAAGTCCCTTAGTGACCTTGAGCCAAAAGGGATCAGAAAATACAATTGCAAGCATGTGAACATGGCAAAAACATAATCAGTTCTCAGACTTAGTGAAAACTGGAGCATGCTGAAAACAGATATCAAGTAGGCATGTTTACGAGCTCGATGCACTCACTACGGAGCAAGTCATGACAACTAAGCATACACCCATCAAGAATACACAAAATGCAAGCTAGACATGGCAAGAACAATAGCATAGCATGCACGGATCAACTACAACATCATCGGCAAAATCGCTAACAAGTAGACAATCTGCCCAGATTCACGAAGTAGCAAAAGTAGAGCTCGATTGACTCAAGCTAGGTTGCTCCATAATTGCAAACAAAGACATGGATGGATAGAGCACTACAAGATTAACAAAACATTCTTACTGATCATCCTCAAAAGAGGCACGGATCACTAGGAAACAACATGAACATATGGCCATATGAAATAAAGAGGTCAAGGACTTAGTGGAAATGCTAAGTCCCTGAAATCAGCATTACCAAGTGCCTCACTTTGCAAGCTTGTGCTAGTCACCACACACATCACAAAAATACATGGGTTGCACCTCTGGAAAGATGGCAAAACCCTTAACAAAACACATGTAGAGCTCATGGGCATATCATGCACACAATAATCATGGCAAAAATGACAAATCTCTAAATAGAGTAGCAGATCTGACACTTATCTCAAGTAGCCCTCTACTAACAGCATTTCAGGCATCAAGATGAACTCAAATGAAAATGATGCAATGGAATGAAATGATGTACTCTCTGAGATGAACTTTTTGATATGCTAAATGCCAAAAACGGAGTTACGGATGCAAAGTTATAGCACGATGAAGATGGGCACATGAACTAAGGTTTCGGGAAAAAAGTCAACCGAGATATTTTCAGATCTGAGATCTACGCGGATTACGAGGTCGTCGGAGTTACTGTTCACCGCCGGAAGTCGAGGTCGCCGGAGAAGCTCGTGGTGGCCGGAGCTCGTGGCGGAGCGGGAGAGGAGGGCGGCGGAGCCGGGCGCGGTCGCCGGCGGCAAGGGCGTGCGGGGCGGCGCGGCGGCGTGTCCGGCGTCGGGTGGCGGGGCGGCGCGGCGGCCGGCGTCGGGTGGCGAGGCGGGGCGCGGAGGAGAGGAGCGGCGTGGGGCGCGGTGGAGGCGCGGCCTGGGAGGCGGTGGAGGAGGGCCGGCCTCGGGCCCGAGCGGGCCTCGGCGGGAGTGGCGGCGCAGTGGTGGTTGGCGGCGGCGTGTCCAGCGCCGGCGGACAATGTTCGGCGCGCGGAGCGGAGCGGGACTAGGGTTAGGGGTGGAATGACCCGAAATTTCGGGGGAAGGTCTAGTTTTATAGGTAGGATGAGCTAGGAAGCTCCAAATGGAGTGCGATTTTCGGCCACGCGATCGTGATCGAATGCTCTAGATGATGGAGAGGGTTTTGGTGGGTTTTTGCGCCAAATTGTAGGGGTGTTGGGCTGCAACACACACGAGGCCTTTTCGGTCCCTCGGTTAACCGTTGGAGTATCAAACGAAGTCCAAATGATACGAAACTTGACAGGCGGTCTACCGGTAGTAAACCAAGGCCGCTTGGCAAGTCTCGGTCCAATCCGGAAATGATTAATCCCCACACACGAAAGAAAGCTAGAAATGACCACCGGAGGAGAACGAAGCGCCGGAATGCAAACGGACAACGGGGAAAATGCTCGAATGCATGAGATGAACACGTATGCAAATGCAATGCACATGATGATATGATATGAGATGCATGACAACAACAACAACACACGGAGACAAAAACCCGAACCCGAGAAAATAAAATAACTTAACGCCGGAAACGGCAAGTGTTGGAGTACAAATTGGGTAAGTCATATCCGGGGTGTTACAACACTCCACCACTACGAAAGGATCTCGTCCCGAGATCTAGGACTGAAAGAACGCCGGGTACTCAGAACGGAGGTGATCCTCGCATTCCTAGGTAGCTTCACGGTCGAATTGGTGTGACCACTTGACTTTGAGGAATTTGATTGACTTATTGCGAGTCTTGCGTTCAGTCTCTTCAAGAATAGCAACTGGGTGCTCACGATAGGAGAGATCTTCTTGGAGCTTAATGTCCTCGAAGTTGACGGTGCGGTCAGGAGTCTTGAAGCACTTTCGGAGCTGAGAGACATGGAACACATCATGAACATTTGCAAAGTTTGAAGGAAGCTCGAGTTGATAGGCGAGATCGCCTCTCTTGCTGACAATCTTGAAAGGTCCCACGTATCTAGGGGCAAGCTTCCCTTTGATACCGAAGCGACGAGTACCTTTCATAGGAGAGACGCGGAGGTAAACATGATCTCCGATCTCGAAAGCCAAATCACGGTGCTTACTATCATAGTAGCTCTTCTGGCGGGATTGGGCTGCTTTGAGGTTATCTCGAATGACTTTGCACATTTCCTCTGCCTCTGTGATTAAGTCATTTCCCAAAAGCTGACGTTCACCGGTTTCAGACCAGTTGAGAGGGGTACGGCACTTCCTGCCATACAGAATTTCAAATGGGGCCTTGCCCGAACTTGCTTGAAAACTGTTGTTGTAGGAGAATTCAGCATAAGGAAGACAATCCTCCCACTTCATGCCGAAGGAGATCACACAAGCCCTGAGCATATCTTCAAGAATCTGGTTGACACGCTCGACTTGACCGCTAGTTTGAGGATGGAAAGCTGTGCTGAAGCGGATGTTGGTGCCCATGGCCTTCTGAAAAGAATCCCAAAACTTGGAGGTAAAGATGCTGCCACGGTCTGAAGAGATCACTTGTGGAATACCGTGCAGAGAGACAATCCGAGAGGTATAGAGTTCCGCCAATTGAGCTGCAGTGATCGACTCTTTGATAGGCAGAAAGTGAGCCACTTTGGTGAGTTTGTCGATGACAACGAATATAGCATCATTGCCACGCTTGGACTTTGGAAACCCAGTCACGAAGTCCATTTCAATGTGGTCAAACTTCCATTCTGGAATGGCAAGAGGTTGGAGGAGACCAGCTGGCCTTTGGTGTTCTGCCTTCACTCTTCTGCAGACATCACATTCATTCACGAATTGAGCAATCTCGCGCTTCATTCGAGTCCACCAATAAGCCTGCTTGAGGTCCTGATACATCTTCGTGCTCCCAGGGTGGATGGAGAGGAGAGAATTGTGAGCCTCGTTCATGATCACTTTACGAAGGTCACCTTTGGGCACAACAATACGATCCTCGAAGAAGAGAGTGTCCTTGTCATCAAGGCGGTAGCACTTGTACTTGGGTTGACTCTTGGCAATCCCAATCTTCACCTTTTTCACCATAGCATCAAGAAGCTGGGCTTGGCGAATCTGGTCTTCCAAGGTAGGAGAGACTTGAAGGTTGGCGAGGAAACCTTGAGGAACAACTTGCAGATTAAGTTTGCGGAAAGCTTCACAAAGCTCGGGTTGATAAGGCTTGAGAATCAGACTGTTGCAATAAGCCTTTCTGCTCAATGCGTCAGCAATCACATTGGCCTTGCCTGGAGTATACTCGATACTCGGATTATACTCTTGAATCATTTCGACCCATCGAGTTTGCCTGAGGTTGAGATTAGGCTGAGTGAAGATGTACTTGAGACTCTTGTGATCAGTGAAAATGTCCACTTTTCTTCCCAATAAGAGATGTCTCCAAGTCAAAAGAGCATGCACAACTGCCGCCAACTCGAGATCATGAGTGGGGTAGTTCTTCTCATTAGGCTTCAACTGGCGAGAGGTATAAGCAACAACTTTCTTCTCTTGCATCAATACTGCGCCAAGACCTTGGAGAGAGGCATCACAAAAGACCTCGTACGGCTTGGATTCATCAGGCGGAGTCAGAACTGGAGCAGTGATCAATTTCTCTTTCAAAGTGTTGAAAGCAATGTCACACTCCGGAGACCAAACGTACTTGACGTGCTTCTGGAGAAGATTTGAGAGAGGCTTCGCGATCTTAGAAAAGTTTTCAACGAATCTTCGACAGTAGCTTGCGAGACCGAGGAAGCTACGGAGTTGCTTCACGTTCTGAGGAGGTTCCCAATTCACAATTGCAGACACCTTCTCAGGATTCACCGCAATGCCCTTGGCAGAGATGATATGACCAAGATAAAGAACCTCATCGAGCCAAAATTCGCACTTGGAGAACTTGGCGTAGAACTGATGTTCCCTCAGCTTATCGAGTACCAAACGCAAGTGCTTGGCATGATCTTCCTTGTTCTTCGAGAAAACCAGAATGTCGTCGAGATAGACCAAAACGAAGTCATTGGTGTAGGCGTTGAAGATGAAGTTCATCATGCGAGAGAACGTCGGAGGAGCGTTGACGAGGCCAAAAGACATGACAGTGTATTCATATGAACCATAGCTTGTCCTGAAAGCCGTCTTGGGAATATCTTGCTCACGGATTCGAATCTGATGATAACCCATACGGAGATCAAGCTTGGAGAATACTTGGGCACCTTTGAGTTGTTCGAACAGCTCGTTGATGTTGGGAAGTGGGTATTTGTTCTTGATGGTCTTCTTGTTCAATGGACGGTAATCAACACAAAGTCGGTCCGTTCCATCCTTCTTCTTCACAAAAAGAACACCACAACCCCACGGAGAAGAACTAGGCCGGATGAGACCCATTCTCTCTTGAATATCGAGTTGCTTCTTCAGCTCCTTCAACTCTTCAGGTCCGAGCTTGTAAGGACGCTTGCACACAGGTTCCGTGCCGGGCTCAAGATCAATGACGAATTCAACTGGCCGGTGCGGAGGCATTCCTGGAAGCTCTTCTGGAAAGACGTCTTGATATTCGCAAATGACTGGAATTTGCGAGATAGCATCCAGTTCACCCTTCTCATTGAGAGAAAACAGACGGATGGTATCATCACGAGCGGCAAAGACAATTACATCCTCAGACGAATGAGTCAATTGAATCTGTCTGGCTGCACAATCAAGCTGAGCCTTGTGCTTAGAAAGCCAATCCATCCCGAGAATAAGATCAATATCTGAGTTACCAAGAACCACCGGAGAAGAGAGAAACTTGTAGTCGCCCAACATGATAGTAACATCCGGGGCGATAGCGCTTGCATTCATGAATTTACCCGGAGAAACAACAGATAACTGTCTAGGCAAATCTTGTAAAGGCAACTCATGCTTAGAAACAAATGGTCTCGAGATGAAACAATGCGATGCACCCGTGTCAAAAAGAACTTTTGCAGGAATATCATTAACAGGAAGGTTACCCATGATGACATCTGATGAGTCCTCTGCCTGAGCTGCGTTCATCAAGTTGACCTTGGCGGACTTGTTGTTATGCTTGACCACAGCTGTACTTGCCGATCTGACAGGAGGAGGAGGAGGAAGACGCCTCTGGTTGAAACACTTGTTGGCATAGTGACCCTTCTGTTGGCACTTGTTGCACGTGACCTCTGAAAGCGGACGGTGATACGGAGCACTCGATCTTGGAGCTTGAGACGAAGTCTTGTTCTGAAAGCCAGGGTTGGGTGGGTGGGAAGATCCACTGCCACCTTTGCTCTTCTGCTGATAGGGCTGATGGAACGGAGGAGGAGGAAGCCAATACTTCTGCTGCTTGGCCACTTGAGTAGAGGAAGAAGGAGTAACATCTCTGACTCGCTTCTTGGAAGCATCACACCTCAGTTGAGCGGCCTCTTGCTTCAATGCCATGTTGTAGAACTCATCGTACCTCAAGGGCTCAAAGAGAACAAGAGCTAGCTGAATTTCTTCTCTGAGACCACCCCTGAACTGGTATATCATGCTCTTCTCATCAGGGACGTCCTGCTTGGCAAAGCGGGCGAGCTTCTGAAACAACTTGTTGTAGTCATAGACAGACAAAGAGCCTTGCTTCAGGTTGCGGAATTCCTCACGCTTGCTTTCAACCACGCTCTGAGGGATATGGTGAGCTCTGAAATCTTGACGGAATTCATCCCAAGTGATAACACGTCCACCTCTGGAATCCTTGTACTGCTGGAACCATTCTGCAGCTTGATCTTTGAGTTGGAAGGAAGCGAACTTGACAAAGTCCTCAGGCCTGACGTTACTGCACTCGAAATGCTTGCACAGATCCACAAGCCAATCGTCAGCATCGGTTGCCTCAACACAATTGCTGAAAGTCTTTGGCCCATTAGCAAGGAACTGGTTGAGTGTAGCAAAGTGATTCTGATTGTTGCCTTGGTTCCCTTGGTTGCCTTGATTGCGCTCTTGAGAATTTGCATGATCAACTGTGTGTTTGCATTGGTTGCGGCCATCACAGCTTGCCATGCCTCCGGAGGAGGTGGAGGTGGTGGCGGATCAGGATTCGGAGTCGTGCGCGTTGGAGGAGCCATCCTGAAGAGGTTGACATCCATTAGCACATTGATAGACAAATATTGAAGCTGAATCCAACGGAATGAAAATTGCAACATATAGTCTTCACATCCGAACAAAATGAACGAATGCATTCCTCTTGAAATGGTCACATATCCATAAATTGAGAAGCCACTTAGAATTAAGGTAGAGAAATAAATCAACAAGGTACGGATCAAGAACGAATAATCGGTAAGAAATCCCAATCTCAAACCAATATCCGTGGAAGAAGAACTAGAGCTACGAGAATTCCCACCTATGAAACTCCCGAACCTTTCCGGTTATGCAATCAGGTGTTGGGGATACAGGGGAAGCATAATATCTCACCCAAATCTAGCAAATCCTACATCCAGCTGTATCCATCCTTCAACACATAACCGAGAAAAACTTCGGAAACCATCTACCTCAACCTTCGAAAAGCATCCGTTATACAAGTTATGGCGATACTCCCGAACTCCCGCCCCAGTACTGGGTGGCGTCGAGGTTATCTCACCAACGAACTGCATAAAAGAGATTTTCGATGTCGGCGTACTAAACTCAGGTATTCCAGAACTGCAACGATAAAATTATGACGACAACACCTCAGAGCTCAACTCCCCGGGACACTTCCACAAAACCCCTGACAGGAGGCACCAAGACAATGTTCTCATCATAAAACCATCGGAACGATTCCAAGATACCCGCGTGATCCTAAATTTTTTTAGTGAAATTTGAGAAGAGAAGAGTCAAAACTCTACGTCAGGATGCCTTACCAGAGCGATGAGGAGACTGGGAAGTAAAAAGAATTCCTAAACTCTCCGATATATAATTCCTAAATGACTCAAAACATTTTTCTAGACACAACTCGGCTGCTAAAAACGATCAAGCAATGGGGCTCCTAAGGTCGGGGAAGGCTCTGATTACCAACTTGTAACACCCTCGATGCGACTATATCTCCCACGTGTCGAGGCACGACTTAGAGGCATAATCGCATTGAAGGCATATGTCGCAAGTTAGGCAATCTTCACAACATCCCATGTAATATAATAATAAAGGGGAGATAACATAGTTGGCTTACACTCGCCACGTCAATCAAGTACATAAATAACATTACATCATCCAAACACTCATGGCCCGACTACGGCGCCAAAATAAAAGATAACCCAACATGCGACACGGTCCCGATCACCCCCAACTGGGCACCACTACTGATCATCAGGAAAGGAAACATAGTATCGTTGAGAGTCCTCGTCGAACTCCCACTTGAGCTCGAGCGCGTCACCTGGAGCGGAATCATCAGGCCCTGCATCTGGTGTAATAGTAATCTGTGAGCCACAGGGACTCAGCAATCTCGCACCCTCGCGATCAAGACTATTTAAGCTTATAGGTAAGGCAAGGTAAATATAGTGGAGCTGCAGCAAGCGACTAGCATATATGGTGGCTATCCTGTTCGCAAAAGAGAGCGAGAAGAGGAGGCAAAGCGCGAGCGAGAAACTAGAGAGCAACCTGCGCAAGCATTACTCCAACACCGTGTCCACTTCCCGGACTCCGCCGAGAAGAGGCCATCACGGTAACACACTCAGTTGATTCATTTTAATTAAGTTAAGGTTCAAGTTATCTACAACCGGACATTAACAAATTCCCATCTGCCCATAACCGCGGGCACGGCTTTCGAAAGTTCAAATCCCTGCAGGGGAGTCCCAACTTAGCCCATGACAAGCTCTCACGGTCAACGAAGGAATAGACCTCCTCCCGAGACGTTCCGATCAGACTCGGTATCTCGGTTCTTCAAGACACTTCGACAGGTTAAAACAAGACCAGCAACACCGCCCGAATGTGCCGACAAATCCCGATAGGAGCTGCACATATCTCGTTCTCAGGGCACACTCAGATGAGCCAGACGTCGGGTAGGCCAGCCCAGAGTTGCCCCTGGTAGCCCCGGATATCGCTCGGTGGGACCAACACTCAGAGGAGCACTGGCCTGGGGGGGCTAAAATAAGATGACCCTCAGGCTCCGGAAACCCAAGGGAAAAGAGGCTAGGTGGAAAATGGTAAAACCAAGGTTGGGCATTGCTGGAAAAGCTTTAATCAAGGCGAACTATCAAGGGGTTCCCATTATAACCCAACCGCGTAAGGAACGCAAAATCCGGGAACATAACACCGATATGACGGAAACTAGGGCGGCAAGAGTGGAACAAAACACTAGGCGAGAGGCCGAGCCTTCCACCCTTTACCAAGTATATAGATGCATTAAGATAACATGGCAATATAATGATATCCCAACAAGTAAATAAATGTTCCAACAAGGAACGGCCTCCAATCTTCACCTGCAACTAGCAACGCTATAAGAGGGGCTGAGCAAAGCGGTAACATAGCCAATCAACGGTTTGCTAGGACATGGTGGGTTAGAGGTTTGACATGGCAATTTGGGAGGCTTGAAAGCAAGTGGTAGGCATCGTAGCATTGGCATAGCAAAAGAGCGAGCATCTAGCAAAGCAAAGATAGTAGTGATTTCGAGGGTATGATCATCTTGCCTGCAAAGTTGTCAGAGTTGACTGGATCCTCGAAAGCAAACTCAACGGGATCCTCGTTAGAAAACTCATCTCCCGGCTCTACCTAAACAAGACAAACAAGCAACAAGGACACAATCAACCACGTGCAAGGATCAAACAATATGATGCAAAGATGGTATGCTATGCGGGATGCGATGCGGGATGCATATGCAAGATTTGACAAGGGACGCATGAACCTGGCCTCAACATGGAAATCCAAGTGTGCCACTGGAAAGATGAGATGAAATCGCTTGAAAACGATATAAAGAACGCCGGAATCGGAGTTACGGTTTGGAAATGGCAAGCGATTCAAATATGACACCGGTCTGCGATTTACAGCAAGTAGCCATCTAAATGCAATGAGATGAACATGCTACAGCACCCAAAGATGACAACAAAATACATGGCAGGGATGCATTCATGATGCTTAACAAAAGTCTAGCACTGAGCTACGGCCAATTCATCCATTAACAGGTTCAAACAAGCATGGCAAAAATGCATATGGTAAACAGATCTCAGACTTAGTGAAATTAACACTTGTCTGGAATTTCAGATCAGGTAGCACTCTTCGGAGCAACAAAACTACATGCTACAGGACCTGAACATGGCAAAGTAAAGCATGGCATGGAGCTACTCAAAGAGCTTAACAAAAGTCCCTTAGTGACCTTGAGCCAAAAGGGATCGGAAAATACAATTGCAAGCATGTGAACATGGCAAAAGCACAATCAGTTCTCAGACTTAGTGAAAACTGGAGCATGCTGAAAACAGATATCAAGTAGGCATGTTTACGAGCACGATGCACTCACTACAGAGCAAGTCATGACAATCTAAGCATACACCCATCAAGAATACACAAAATGCAAGCTAGACATGGCAAGAACAATAGCATAGCATGCACGGATCAACTACAACATCCTCGGCAAAATCGCTAACAAGTAGACAATCTGCCCAGATTCACGAAGTAGCAAAAGTAGAGCTCGATTGACTCAAGCTAGGTTGCTCCATAATTGCAAAAAAAGACATGGATGGATAGAGAACTACAAGATTAACAAAACATTCTTACTGATCATCCTCAAAAGAGGCACGGATCACTAGGAAACAACATGAACATATGGCCATATGAAATAAACAGGTCAAGGACTTAGTGGAAATGCTAAGTCCCTGAAATCAGCATTACCAAGTGCCTCACTTTGCAAGCTTGTGCTAGTCACCACACACATCACAAAAATACATGGGTTGCACCTCTGGAAAGATGGCAAAACCCTTAACAAAACATATGTAGAGCTCATGGGCATATCATGCACACAATAATCATGGCAAAAATGACAAATCTCTAAATGGAGTAGCAGATCTGACACTTATCTCAAGTAGCCCTCTTCTAACAGCATTTCGGGCATCAAGATGAACTCAAATGAAAATGATGCAATGGAATGAAATGATGTACTCTCTGAGATGAACATTTTGATATGCTAAATGACAAAAACGGAGTTACGGATGCAAAGTTATAGCACGATGAAGTTGGGCACATGAACTAGGGTTTCGGGAAAAAAGCCAACTGAGATATTTTCATATCTGAGATCTGCGCGGATTACGAGGTCATCAGAGTTACTATTCACCGCCGGAAGTCGAGGACGCCGGAGAAGCTCGTGGCGGCCGGAGCTCGTGGTGGAGCGGGAGAGGAGGGCGGCGGCGCCGGGCGCGGTCGCCGGCGGCAAGGGCACGCGGGGCGGCGTGTCCGGGGTCGGGTGGCGGGGCGGCGCGGCGGCCGGCGTCGGGTGGCGGGGTGGCGCGCGGAGAAGAGGAGCGGCGTGGGGCGCGATGGAGGCGCGGCCCGGGAGGCGGTGGAGGAGGGCCGACCTCGGGCCCGAGCGGGCCTCGGCAGGAGTGGCGGCGGCGTTGCCACGTGGCGGCGTGGGGGTGGTTGGCTGCGGCGTGTCCGGCGTCGGCGGAAAATTTCCGGCGCGCGGAGAGGAGCGGGACTAGGGTTAGGGGTGGAATGACCCGAAATTTCGGGGGAAGGTCTAGTTTTATAGGTAGGAGGAGCTAGGAAGCTCCAAATGGAGTGCGGTTTTCGGCCACGCGATCGTGATCGAATGCTCTAGATGATGGAGAGGGTTTTGGTGGGTTTTTGGGCCAAATTGTAGGGGTGTTGGGCTGCAACACACACGAGGCCTTTTCGGTCCCTCGGTTAACCGTTGGAGTATCAAACGAAGTCCAAATGATACGAAACATGACAAGCGGTCTACCGGTAGTAAATCAAGGCCGCTTGGCAAGTCTCGGTCCAATCCGGAAATGATTAATCCCCACACATGAAAGAAAGCTAGAAATGACCACCGGAGGAGAACAAAGCGCCGGAATGCAAAACGGACAACGGGGAAAATGCTCGAATGCATGAGATGAACACGTATGCAAATGCAATGCACATGATGACATGATATGAGATGCATGACAATGACAACAACACACGGAGACAAAAACCCAAACCCGAGAAAATAAAATAACTTAACGCCGGAAACGGCAAGAGTTGGAGTACAAATTGGGAAAGTCATATCCGGGGTGTTACAGCGCAGTCCCCGGGCCAGGCTCTGAAGTCTCCGGGCCGAGCTCTGAAGTCTCCGGGCCGAGCTCTGAAGTCTCCCCGCCGCTTGCTGCAGCCCCCGAGCCGGGTGTGACTACCACGATTCCCATGCCATCCGCCAGAATGCTCGTGCCGTCCGCGGGGGCTCTTGAGTCGGATCCGGCTACTTCTGGAGGAGCCGACATGAAGATGGAGTCTGACTCTGGTGATGGCTTGACGGACGGCTTGAGGAGGCGCTGGAGGGCGACGCCAGACGGTATCGCCTGACGGGTGGAGCCGATTCGCGCCAGGGCGTTTGCTTGGTCATTGTCGTTTCTTGGTACATGGAGAAACTCGCACCCCTCAAAATATCCGTTGAGTTGTTGTACGAGGAAGCGGTAGCTTGCCATGTTTGCGTCCTTGGCGTCCCAATCGCCTGACGACTGCTGGACCACCAAGTCGGAGTCACCATAGCACAGGATCCGGCGAATGCCTTGCTCTTTGGCTAGCCGGAGCCCGAGAATGAGTGCCTCGTACTCGGCAACATTGTTGGAGGCGGCAAAATGGATTTGCAGCACATACTTGAGCTTGTCGCCCTTGGGAGAGGTGAGGACGATGCCGGCTCCCAAGCCGGTGCGCATCTTGGAGCCGTCAAAATGCATTCGCCAATGGGTGGAGTCGGGCGCTGGCGGTAGATACTGGGTTTCGGCCCAGTCGACGAGGAAGTCGGCTAGTGCTTGTGACTTGATGGCAGTGCAAGGTTGGTGGTAGATGGTGTAGGGGGCCAAATCTATGCCCCACTTGGCCACTCGTCCCGAAGCGTCTCGGCTGCCGATGATCTCGGCTAGAGGAGCCGTGCAGACCACAGTGATTGGATGTTCTTGGAAGTAAGGCTTCAATTTCTTGGCGGCAAAATGCACACCATAGCACATCTTCTGGTAGTGAGGGTAGTTTTGCTTGGAGGTCGACAGTACTTCACTCAAATAATATACTGGTCTCTGAACTGGTAGTGCTTTGCCTTCCTCCTTGCGTTCTACTATAATGACTGTGCTGACCACTCGGCTGGTGGCGGCGATGTAGAGGAGCATGGGCTCCTTAGGAGTCGGGAGCCGCCAGGACAGGTGGAGTAGTCAGCATCTTCTTTAGTTGAAAAAAAGCTTCGGCCGCCTTGTGGTTCTACTCGAAAAAAGTGGTCTTCTTCATGAGTTGGTACAGGGGAAGAGCCTTCTCGCCCAGCCGACTGATGAATCGGCTGATGGACGCCAAACAGCCGGTGAATTTTTGTACGTCCAGCAGTCGGCTGGGTACCTCCATCCTTTCAATTGCCTTCATCTTCATAGGGTTACATTCTATGGCGCGTTCGGAGACCAGGAAGCCAAGGAGCTGGCCGGCTGGTACTCTGAAGACGAAAATCTCCGGGTTGAGCTTGATATGAAATCGACGCAAGTTCTTGAAGGTCTCTTTGAGGTCCTCCAGCAGTGTTCCATGCTTCTTCGTTTTTACCACCACGTCGTCCACGTAAACATGAGCATTTCTGCCGAGCTGCTTGAGGAGGCACTTCTGCATGCATCGTTGGAAGGTGGCGCCGGCGTTCCTTAAGCCGAACGTCATGGTTAGGTAGCAGAAAGATCCAAACGGCGTGATGAAGGCGGTCTTCAGCCTGTCGGTCGGGTTCAACTTGATCTGGTGATACCCTGAATACGCATCCAGGAAACTCAACAGCTCGCATCCGGCTGTGGAGTCTATCACTTGGTCAATCCTTGGCAAAGCGAACGGGTCCTTGGGGCATGCTTTGTTGAGGCTAGTGTAATCAATACACATTCTCCATTGCTTGTTCTTCTTCAGTACCAATACCGGGTTGGCCAGCCATTCTAGGAAGAATACTTCCATGATGAAGCCTGCTGCAAGCAGCCGGGCTATCTCTTCTCCAACAACTCTCCTCTTCTCCTCTAACAAGCGGCGCAAAGGCTGTCTGACTGGTTTGGCATCAGATTAGACGTGTAATTTGTGCTCGGCAAATTCCGTCGGGACACCTGGCATGTCCTTGGGGGACCATGCGAAGATGTCTCGATTCTCACAGAGGAAATCAACGAGCTCGCCTTCCTATTTGCTGTTGAGGTGGGTGCCTACGACAGCGTACCTCTCTGGGTGCTCTGGGTCCAAAGGTATCTTCTTTGTTTCCTTGGCCGTCTTGAACGAGCCCTCAGTTTCCAACTCTCTAGGGTCAGGCGGCATCTCTGGCTGCTTGCTTGCCATTGCCACAACTCTATCTAGCAGCCGCTTCTCAGCTGCGATCACGAGGGACTCGGCCAGCCGACTGCTCTTGACGCGTAGGTAGACGACTTCTTGTAGTCGCCATTTATGGTCAGGATCCCTTTGGAACTCGGCATCTTCATCTTGAGGTAGGCATAGTGGGGGACGGCCATGAACCTGGCCAGGGTTGGCTGGCCAAGCAGCGCATGGTATGGGCTCTCTAGGTCCACCACCTCGAACCATATCGACTCTCGGCGGAAATGATCTTTGTCTCCGAAGAGGACATCGATCAAGATCTTGCCGATTGGCGAGCAGGAAAGGCCAGGAACTATGCCATGGAACACCATCCGGCTAGACTGTAGTTGCCCCTGCCTCATTCCTAACTTCTCCATGGTGTCTCTGTACAGGATGTTGATGCTGCTGCCGCCATCTATCAGGACTCTGGAAAACCGAGCAGCTCGCTTATCTGTGGCAAAGGTGGCGTCCAAAACCAAAGCGTAGGAGCCGGGTTTGGGCATCACTTCTGGGTGGTCAGCTCGGCTCCAGCTGATGGGCTTCTCAGACCAGTGCATGAACTCTGGGGCGTCAGTTGCTACTGCATTCACCTCCTACTGCTGCTGCAGTCGCCTGCTGCGTCGATCGTCGGCCACACTGGTGAACACGACGTATGCTCGATGCTCTTCTGGGTACTCGTCTTGTACTGCGCCGACTGGTGTCAGGACCCCGATTCCAAGTCACATCGATCTAGCCGGTAACACCTCATATCACTTTGCGGCCTCACACACGGTATTCCGACGGGTGTCGCCTTACCATGGCCCGGGACCGTTTGCGCCTTTTGGCTCACGTATATGATAATGTCGCTAGCATCCATATGACAGAGAACCTGGGCCGACATGGCTAGTCGTGAACCCAAAGCGGCATTAACCTATGGGGACAGGCATACATGAATCACATCGAGCATGTCAGTCAGCAGCGTGTGAATCCGGGCTGTAGCGCTGGGCTAACAGGACTCCGGATGTCACCGCGTGACATTTCCCCGAAGGGACAAACATAGGAACGAAGTGGAACACATGTCGGCCAGTCAAGTGATCTGAGCAGTAGTGCTGGGCTAGCAGGACTCCAGTGAACCGGGCTATAGCGGACTACTATGGCTCAAGGAAGCACTTGACTATATTTCCCCATAAGAGAGGCTGCCAAGCATAAACAACTAGATTGTCGGATCCCACACATACCAAGCATTTCAATCATACACACAATATGCTCGATATGTGTAAATACAACATGGCATCACAACATAACTCTATGACTCAAAGTATTTATTCATTAGGCTCCGAGGAGCGAGATATTACAAACATGGGTCTTATGACCCAACATACAGAGCATACAAGCAACAAGCACATGCGGAATCTTAACTTGTCTGAGTACAGACAACTACAAATGAAGAAGGCTGAGAAGCCTGACTATCTACCAGATCCTGCCAAGGGCACAAGATCGTAGCTGACGTATCAAGCTAAACGTCGAAGTCCACACGGAACTACTAGCGAGACTGACGTCTCTCTGCAAAACATAAAATAGGCAAACGTGAGTACAAATGTACCCATCAAGACTTACATCAGAACTAGCTACATATGCATCGGTATCAACAAGGGGGGTGGTGGAGTTTAACTGCAGCAAGCCAGCTTTGACTCAGTGGCTAACCTGAACTACGACTGCAAGCAACTCTTTTGAGGTCGCGCACACGAGTCCACATATTCACCATTCAATACACCACTATGGATCCGCTCCCGTCTCCCTACGAGAAGGCCATCCATAGCACTCACACTTATCTTGCGAGTTTTAGAGTATCCACTTTCACTCGTCTATGAACTATGCAAGGGGTCCAAGTTTCCATATCCGAGGAATCCGGCTATTCGAATAGATAATGATAACCCTGCAGGGGTGTACTTCTTCACACACGCTCCCACCACTTACCGTCGTTTACACGACATGTACTCGGCAACCTTCAAGTGGAAGCCCAACGAGGGTGTCGGCCACGGCCTACCTAAACACCTAAGTCTCTAGTCCAGGTTTATCGCCTATCCAGGTTCCATCCGCAGGGAGTCCGGCCGAGGTTTCCACATACGGCCCCGAACGATGTGAACAGGGTTCCCGAGACACCAAACGGGCGCCCGGTACACCGTGCCACGGTGTATCTACCGCAACATAGCCCACCCCTAGGGTCAGCGCTACGCACGGCCGCCAACACATAACCTACAAACACCAGAAACTAGTTGCAACTCCTGGACAGAGTACTAGGGTGATTAAGAAGCCGAGAGGGTCCATTGGTTTCGGGCCCAATGTGTGGTAGTAACTGTTTCATGGATCACAAACACAGAACTCAGTTCCTAAGGAAGGCTCCAATGAGACAACCCACCATGTACTCCTACATGGCCTCTCACCTCTACCTTTACCAAATCGTGTTCACACATTTAGCTCTCAACAGTAGGACATGTTCACACACCTCCGATTCATTCCCGATGAATCAGACCTGACTCAACTCTAAGCAGTAGCGGGCATGACAAACAAACATGAATGAGTAGGCACATCAGGGCTCAAACAACTCCTACTCATGCTAGTGGGTTTCATCTATTTACTGTGGCAATGACAGGTCATGCTGAGGATAAGGGGTTCAACTACCGCAACAAGTAACAGAGGAATCGTGTTGTCCTAATGCAGTAAAAGAGAGCAGGAGCGAGAGAGTGGGATTGTATAGGAATGAACAAGGGGGTTTTGCTTGCCTGGCACTTCTGAAGATATCATTGGGTCTTCATCAGTGTCAACGATCACAGCATCGGTACAACGTCTATCGGGAGGGGACAACACCGGCAAACACAAAAAAAACACAATCAATGCAATGCACAATATGATGCATGATCATGACATGTCAATATGCTGTATTTTCAGCTAATGCAACTAGCAACAGGTTAAATGGGGTTGGTTTGAACCCTAAGTTCAAATTCAAACTCCATATGTGATTTCTTAAATGCCATTTAATTGGATTGTCCTAAACAGCAACTTTAAGTTGTTCCAACATGCATGAAAATTCCAGATTCAAATTCTTTGGATTTTTCTGATAATTTTTCATATATAAATCTTTTCAATCTGAGTTATAGATTATTTTCTATGATTTTTCAAAGTTTTGGATATTTTCTGAAAATAAATAAATCATTTAGATTTATTTAAAATGCAGAAAAGGTTTTACTGCGTCAGCATGACGTAAGAGTGACGTCAGTGGTCAACGGGGCTGGTCCGGGTCAAACCTGACCAGTGGGACCCATTGGTCAGTGACTCAGTCCACTAACTGAGTTAGTTAGTGTTAAACTAACCCTAACCAGGCTGTTAGCAGGGCGGGGCCCGCATGTCAGTGTCTAGTTTAGTTAACTAAATTAGTTAGCTATAATTAATCTCAAGTTAACTAATTAGGGCTTGGGCCCACATGTCAGAGGCTAATTAAACTAACTAAATAAATTAACACTAACCTGGGTTAATTAGCAGGGCTGGCCCCACGCGTCAGTGACCCAGGGTGGTCAAACCTTGGTCAGACGGGGTCAAACCCCCGGTCAGCGGGGCTAATCCCACCGGCGACTCGACGCCGGCGAGGCCCGAGACGGTGGCACGGCTCGGAAAACGCCCACAGGGAACGGGCGAGGCCGTTCTTGGGCTCGTTGGAGAGCTCTTGCAGGCGCGCATCTAGTGGTGGTGGGGGCCGGGCCTATGATGGCCGAAGACAACGACGGTGAGCTCCAAGGCGGCGGCTGGAGTTCGGCCATGTGTGGGGTTTGGGCTGCGGCGTGCAAACACGGAAACTGAGGCGCTAGCGAGGCACGACGCGATGCGGCAAGCACGTTGCATAGCACGGGATGACCAAATGGTCGCCGGAGCGACCCCGGCGACAAGCTCGAGTGGAGACGAGATTCGGCCATGGTGGAACTATGGCCTAGAGGGTGCAAACGCGTGGGAAAGAACAGGGGGAAAGCGGCGGAAATCACAGGGAGGTCGATGAGCAGATCAGTGGACTCGGGGACGACCGGAGCGAGGCGAATCAATGAACGGCGTCCGGCGGGTACCGAGGTTGAAGACGGCGCGATAGTGGCGATGCAGGGCCTCCGGCGAAGCGTGGATCGGTGGGGAGGGCGAGGGCGTCGTGGCGGAGCGATTTGGCTTGTCGGAGGGGCAAGGGGGTGGCTCTGGCGTCGTCTACGGCGAACGGCGGCGAGGAACGCGCTCGGGCATCGCGGGAGAGAGTGAGGGAGACGAGGGGGAGAGTGAGCGAGGATGAGAGGGGGATGTGGGGGTCGTGTGGCATCCCTGGACGTCTCCAGGACGTCGGCAGAAGCAGGAGGTGGCCGGCGTGTGGCCGCGGGCGCCGGCCACGCGCTCCGCGTCCTTCTGGCGGGAGGAGGATGACGACTGGCAGCCAGTCGGCTGGGCCGAGCCAGGTGGGCTGGGCTGCCAGGTGGCTGGGCCTAGCACAGGGGAGGCCCAGGTTTGTTCCTTCTCTCTCTCTCTTTTATTTAGTTTCTGTTTTCTATTTTTCTGTAATTGTTTTGACTTAATTAAAATGCTAAGGCATTTTCTAAAACCCTGAAAATAATTGTGGGCTCTGTATGGAATATTTCCAACAGCCCTCACTTAAGTTCAGAATTATTTGGTCATTTAATATATTATATAGCATTTAATTGTCCAAATGCAAAGACGTATGAATTAACTCCAAAATCCAGAAATGTCCTAGAAATGTGTGCATCATTTTTGGAAGAAGTTTTCACCCATTCCAAAATTGATGAACTTTTCTAAAAGCCATTTTGGGTAGATGGAAAAGATTTAATTTGACCCTAGTTGTATTTCACTTGTTGCTAGGGTTTATCAGTCCCCATTTCAAAATTAATAGAATTTAGACATGATGCATGGAGGCTAATGCAAAGGCAGGCAAGGCCTGAACTGGGGCTGTGACAGCTCACCCCCACTAAACAAGAATCTCGCCCCGAGATTCAGGTGTAGCGTAAGATGAAAGGGGAACACAAACTAACATAATCTTCACGATCCAGGTTCCACCTCTTAGGGTTGTTGATTCGTTGCATACGTTGACTCTGACATCCTTGCCTTTGAGATCTTCATCCACACGATGACAAGAAGAAAAGAAACTCTCGAAGAATCGATCTTCTTGAAGATCGAGCAACCGACGATCAACTCACAGAACGAGACATAGCGACATCTATCGAGATGAGACACAATACACACATCAAGAATGATGGAAATGAGCATATGACAAGGTTTAAGTAAGTAGCGAAATTCCCACACCTAGTAGGGTGGTGAACGGTGTCAACGTAGCGAGGGGTTGGGTTGCCATGATACCATAGCGAGACATCTTAAGGAAGGTGACTCGCAGAAATATTCCCTTAAGTGGCAAAAAGAATTACTTTTAATACAAAGATCATTGAAACTCTTTATACCAGCCTGAAGTAATCACAATCGATCGTTGGAAGGGGTTTGAAAGAATGGCATACTCTGACTAGGATGGATGATGTGGACTATCTTGTTGAAGACAACGCAATGGATGATTTTTGCTTATCATCGGAAATGGATGGGACCCATGGTAAGTCCACTTTTGAAGATGATCCTGAATAACAACTACTGAGGTGCAAGCTGGGAACAAAATGCAAATGTTGGGAATGATTCTGGTAACTAGGGAAGAGCTCAACAGTCGAGAGTGAGTCCACTGTTTGAAAAGGTTATAACCTAACCGAGGAAACTGGAGGCAAATCCCAGTTAACGCCAACGGTAAAACCTGGTGCTTGCGCGTGCTCTCAAGAACTTGAGTATCTCCATATTCGTCAAGGTTTTACCAATATCCGTTTCAACGATCCTGGCAACACAACATACCACCATGATGAATGGTGATGGATGATGCCGATGCAAAGGAAGATAACACTTTCTCAGATTTCACCTTAGCGAGGCCAAGGAAACAAAATCTGGATAATCGACTGAGAGACATTTAGCACTCCGCTTCTAATGTTCTCCTTGATGTGCTAGGATAACTCATTTATTGATATGGTTTGGTATCTAGGACATCAAGTTAAAGGTCGGACTTTGGGAGCACAAGAATCCATAAGGATTAACTACGGAGGTAAATCCTACGAAATCTTCATGGGAAGGTGGCCAACTTTCTTCAATCGAGATACTACAATAATAGGTCTTCCGGCTGGATGTGTTGGCCACGACATCCACTTTACCGGTTATCGAGAGACCAATATTATAGTTCTTGGAAAATGCTCCAACCATCATATCTGCCTGAGATTCAGATCTGGTTGGTGTCAGGATATTCCAGACTCATCGAGTCTAGAAAGGAAAATGAAGGTTTGCAACACAAATCGACGAGACGACGTTGCGAGATTCTCGGGGGAATGAACTACGGTAGTAAGCTCCAAAACATGAGTCGGTTCTGCTACAAGCATGTGAACACGTTGTCCTAGACAAGCATGGTCACCTGGTAGTCTTAAAATGAAACACTACCGAGTTCAGGGGGAACCATCAACGAGGATATGGAAGTCCTTGCGTAGGTCTAACTCTTAAGAAGAAACTTCTTCTCCTTGAACAAATCAATCAGTGGCTTGGTGTGCTAGGGATACGTATAGAATGTAGATGATCAGTCTATCAGACCATAGAATACTTCGCACATGCATGACTGACTTGGGATGATTCCAGAGGAAGCAAAAACAAACTTTCTCGAATTCACGGCGGCAACTTACATCAGATGCACATGGATTAGAGGAAGTCACATCTTTCAACCGGACATATGCTTCATGATCGGGACATGAGGGCAATGCTTATAAAGTTTCCAACACTAGTGTAATGTTCAACGTGAATCATGGGGGAGACAAAATGCTGCTGATGGGCTTAACAACAACTCATCGGAATCTCCATATCACTGGACTTCCACCACTATGTGAACAATGTGATAGTATTGGTCAGACCAAAGATATAATGGTGTATGCTCGAGGGACAACCGCAAGTAAAACAACATTACGAACATCGTTGGTTCTGATTTGATTTGACGATAGCCCACACTCAAATCAAGGTTTGGACAAGATAATAGATTCAACAGCTGATCACGGGGATCAGTCGATGAAGATATCATCTTTCTTCAACACACACACACACAAGGATATCCCTTAGTGATGAACTAAGTCGGACAAGTTTTCATCTTCCAACTCTCCAAGTTGTTGTCTAGCTTAACCAACTAGCTCAGGGATCCAACATAGATTCCTGGAGAAGAGGGTGGCTACAAGAAACCAACTTGATCACGAGCTCAACATAGCGATCAGGTGACAGCCTGGTGATACCTCCGAGAAAATATTCGGAAAATCATGAACCACCGATATGTTATTAAGCTCGAGAACAATCTTGCTTTTCAGGGCAAGATGATATGATCAAGGAGCGAGGGATTATCACAGTCCTAACTCATTGGTCGATGAGTGCACCCGGAAATATGGACTAGGTAGCACGTCAATCTTAGAATGATGATTTAATTACCAGCATGCTAAGAATGAGAGTATTGTCCATTAACTACCAAGCAATGGAGTTGCTAGGAATATTTCTTTCACACATCACGGTTCACTTGTCGACATTCCGGTTATAATAACACGGAGCTGAGGAACGAACAATGATGGCAAGAAATATTACTGCGTCAAGAATTTATAAAAGGTGGTGCAATTCCCATGACATTCCTGATATAAAGATGGTAATACCCCAAGGTAGAATAGAACAAAAACTAAATTGGCATTTGATCTGTGGAATACAACTACTTTGACCCAATCCTAGAAGTGGACGAGGTACTGGAGTTTGTTTCTCCTAGTCATTCTGGAATAGAATGGCTTGACGGACCACAAGAATTATAGGCATCGATGAACACAAATGCAGACATACTCTTGGCTATCAACTGATAGAAGATGGTCGGAATACAACTGAAGAGGAACAACTCGAGGAACATATAATTTTCTGAGTTGTGGATGCATAGATTAGTATGTCGAGCATAGCTCAACATTTCTTCCGGACAACCCATGCAGAATGGTAGGACTCGCAGATTCACAATGAAGAATGGAGAACTCATCAAGAGCACTCTGGTTGTGATCTTATGGTTCAAAGAACTTCTGCCATAGGCGGTTCATAGTATTTGGATGAAGGATATACCACGGACCTCGAGGACTAATGCAAAGATTACTAATATCCTAAAGGAACTAGCAACACTATCAACATGAGGTAAGTAGGGTGAATCTCAGGTTCAAAACCCAGTAGTAGAATACCTACTAACTAAATGGCATCACGGGATGATTTTGAGGATAATGGCCAGAATCACACACTGGGGATACAAAACATGGCTAGATCACTAGGTGACTCCCTAAAACACCTAGGGTCATAGTAATAGCTCCAGCATATATGTCGAGGCAATAGAGTACCTCAACTGACCGGTTAGTGTGATTAATCTGGCCCAAATGGACATCAGGAATAGGAGGAAGGGGTTTGCAAATGCATCAGACTATTTAGAAACCTGGAATGACTCGGACAGCATAACGGCTGTAAATGCTCAAAAATATTTGAGACAACCTGCAAAAATGGTGGCATAGCCACTCAACAACAATATCAAGGTTCCGAGATCAACTGACAACATACGGAGGTAGTAGGAACGGAACTAAGGCTTGAAACTATCAATTCTATAAGTCTATGGATTAGTAACACGTCATCCTGATAGATAGATGAGAAGGCCTAGTTCTTAATCCCCGTAGAAGAGAAGAGGATGACTCAGGTCAGAAGGGCATAAGATATAAGGAGTAAAAAGAGCCTTACGTTCCCTTCCACAATCAATTCCCTTACATAACTAAAGCATTTCTAGACACGACTTCGACCGGCTTGGCTTGGTAATCCTACAGGCAGTCAGGCTCTAATACCAACGCTGTCAGGACCCCGATTCCAAGTCACATCGATCTAGCCGGTAACACCTCATATCACTTTGCGGCCTCACGCATGGTATTCCCACGGGTGTCGCCTTACCATGGCCCGGGACCGTTTGCGCCTTTTGGCTTACGTATATGATAATGTCGCTAGCATCCATATGATAGAGAACCCGGGCCGACATGGCTAGTCGTGAACCCAAAGCGGCACTAACCTATGGGGACATGCATACATGAATCACATCGAGCATGTCGGTCAGCAGCGTGTGAATCCGGGCTGTAGCGCTGGGCTAACAGAACTCCGGATGTCACCGTGTGACATTTCCCCGAAGGGACAGACATGGGAACGAAGTGAAACACATGTCGGCCAGTCAAGTGATCTGAGCAGTAGTGCTGGGCTAGCAGGACTCCAGTGAACCGGGCTGTAGCGGACTACTATGGCTCAAGGAAGCACTAGACTACATTTCCCCATAAGAGAGGTTGCCAAGGATAAACAACTAGATTGTCGGATCCCACACATACCAAGCATTTCAATCATACACACAATATGCTCGATATGTGTAAATACAACATGGCATCACAACATAACTCTACGACTCAAAGTATTTATTCATTAGGCTCCGAGGAGCGAGATATTACAAACATGGGTCTTATGACCCAACATACAGAGCATACAAGCAACAAGCACATGCTGAAGCTTAACTTGTCTGAGTACAGACAACTACAAATGAAGAAGGCTGAGAAGCCTAACTATCTGTCAGATCCTGCCAAGGGCACAAGATCGTAGCTGAGGTATCAAGCTAAACGTCGAAGTCCACGCGGAACTACTAGCGAGACTGACGTCTCTCTGCAAAACATAAAATAGGCAAACGTGAGTACAAATGTACCCAACAAAACTTACATCAGAACTAGCTACATATGCATCGGTATCAACAAGGGGGGTGGTGGAGTTTAACTGCAGCAAGCCAGCTTTGACTCAGTGGCTAACCTGAACTACGACTGCAAGAAACTCTTTTGAGGTGGCGCACACGAGCCACATATTCACCATTCAATACACCACTATGGATCCGCTCCCGTCTCCCTACGAGAAGGCCATCCATAGCACTCACACTTATCTTGCGAGTTTTAGAGTATCCACTTTCACTCGTCTATGAACTATGCAAGGGGTCCAAGTTTCCATATCCGAGGAATCCGGCTATTCGAATAGATAATGATAACCCTGCAGGGGTGTACTTCTTCACACACGCTCCCACCACTTACCATCGTTTACACGACATGTACTCGGCAACCTTAAAGCGGAAGCCCAACGAGGGTGTCGACCACGGCCTATCTAAACACCTAAGTCTCTAGTCCAGGTTTATCGCCTATCCAGGTTCCATCCGCAGGGAGTCCGGCCGAGGTTTCCACATACGGCCCCGAACAATGTGAACAGGGTTCCCGAGACACCAAACGGGCGCCCGGTACACCGTGCCACTGTGTATCTACCGCAACATAGCCCACCCCTAGGGTCAGCGCTATGCACGGCCACCAACACATAACCTACAAACACCAGAAACTAGTTGCAACTCCTGGACAAAGTACTAGGGTGATTAAGAAGCCGAGAGGGTCCATTGGTTTCGGGCCCAATGTGTGGTAGTAACTGTTTCATGGATCACAAACACAGAACTCAGTACCTAAGGACGGCTCCAATGAGACAACCCACCATGTACTCCTACATGGCCTCTCACCGCTACCTTTACCAAATCGTGTTCACACATTTAGTTCTCAATAGTAGGACATGTTCACACACCTCCGATTCATTCCCGATGAATCAGACCTGACTCAACTCTAAGGAGTAGCGGGCATGACAAACAAACATGAATGAGTAGGCACATCAGGGCTCAAACAACTCCTACTCATGCTAGTGGGTTTCATCTATTTACTGTGGCAATGACAGGTCATTCAGAGGATAAGGGGTTCAACTACCGCAACAAGTAATAGAGGAATCGTGTTGTCCTAATGCAGTAAAAGAGAGCAGGAGCGAGAGAGTGGGATTGTATAGGAATGAACAAGGGGGTTTTGCTTGCCTGGCACTTCTGAAGATACCATTGGGTCTTGATCGGTGTCAACGATCACAGCATCGGTACAACGTCTATCGGGAGGGGACAACCACCGGCAAACACAGAAAGAACACAATCAATGCAATGCACAATATGATGCATGATCATGACATGTCAATATGCTGTGTTTTCAGCTAATGCAACTAGCAACAGGTTAAATGGGGTTGGTTTGAACCCTAAGTTCAAATTCAAACTCCATATGTGATTTCTTAAATGCCATTTAATTGGATTGTCCTAAACAGCAACTTTAAGTTGTTCCAACATGCATGAAAATTCCAGATTCAGATTCTTTGGATTTTTCTGATAATTTTTCATATATAAATCTTTTCAATCTGAGTTATAGATTATTTTCTATGATTTTTCAAAGTTTTGGATATTTTCTGAAAATAAATAAATCATTTAGATTTATTTAAAATGCAGAAAAGGTTTTACTGCGTCAGCATGACGTAAGAGTGACGTCAGTGGTCAACGGGGCTGGTCCGGGCCAAACCTGACCAGTGGGATCCACTGGTCAGTGACTCAGTCCACTAACTGAGTTAGTTAGTGTTAAACTAACCCTAACCAGGTTGTTAGCAGGGCGGGGCCCGCATGTCAGTGTCTAGTTTAGTTAACTAAATTAGTTAGCTATAATTAATCTCGAGTTAACTAATTAGGGGCTTGGGCCCACATGTCAGAGGCTAATTAAACTAACTAAATAAATTAACACTAACCTGGGTTAATTAGCAGGGCTGGCCCCACGCGTCAGTGACCCAGGGTGGTCAAACCCTGGTCAGACGGGGTCAAACCCCCGGTCAGCGGGGCTAATCCCGCCAAGGACTCGACGCCGGTGAGGCCCGAGACGGTGGCGCGGCTCGGAAAACGCCCACGGGGCACGGGCGAGGCCGTTCTTGGGCTCGTTGGAGAGCTCTTGCAGGCGCGCATCTAGTGGTGGTGGGGGCCGGGCCTATGGTGGCTGGATACAACGACGGCGAGCTCCAAGGCGGTGGCCGGAGTTCGGCCATGTGCGGGGTTTGGGTTGCGGCGTGCAAACACGGAAACTGAGGTGCTAGTGAGGCACTACGCGATGCGGCAAGCACGTTGCATAGCACGGGATGACCAAATGGTCACCGGAGCGACGCCGGTGACAAGCTCGAGCGGAGACGAGCTTCGGCCATGGTGGAACTATGGCCTAGAGGGTGCAAACGCGTGGGAAAGAAGAGGGGAAAAGCGGCAGAGCTCACAGGGAGGTCGATGAGCAGATCAATGGGCTCGGGGGCGACCGGAGTGAGGCGAATCGATGAACGGCGTCCGGCGGGTACCGAGGTTGAAGACGGCGCGATAGCGGCGATGCAGGGCCTCCGGCGAAGCGTGGCTCGGTGGGGAGGGCGAGGGCGTCGTGGCGGAGCGATTTGTCTTGTCGGAGGGGTGAGGGGGTGGCTCTGGCGTCGTCTACGGTGAACGGCGGCGAGGAACGCGCTCGGGCATCGCGGGACAGAGTGAGGGAGACGAGGGGGAGAGTGAGCGAGGATGAGAGGGAGACATGGGGGTCGCGTGGCATCCCTGGACGTCTCCAGGACGTCGGCAGAAGCAGGAGGTGGTCAGTGTGTGGCCGCGGGCGCCGGCCACGCGCTCCGCGTCCTTCTGGCGGGAGGAGGACGACGACTGGCAGCCAGTCGGCTGGGCCGAGCCAGGTGGGCTGGGCTGCCAGGTGGCTGGGCCTAGCACAGGGGAGGCCCAGGTTTGTTCCTTCTCTCTCTCTCTTTTATTTAGTTTCTGTTTTCTATTTTTCTGTAATTGTTTTGACTTAATTAAAATGCTAAGGCATTTTCTAAAACCCTGAAAATAATTGTGGGCTCTGTATGGAATATTTCCAACAGCCCTCACTTAAGTTCAGAATTATTTGGACATTTAATATATTATATATCATTTAATTGTCCAAATGCAAATACGTATGAATTAACTCCAAAATCCAGAAATGTCCTAGAAATGTGTGCATCATTTTTGGAAGAAGTTTTCACCCATTCCAAAATTGATGAACTTTTCTAAAAGCCATTTTGGGTAGATGGAAAAGATTTAATTTGCCCCTAGGTGTATTTCACTTGCTGCTAGGGTTTATCAGTCCCCATTTCAAAATTAATAGAATTTAGACATGATGCATGGAGGCTAATGCAAAGGCAGGCAAGGCCTGAACTGGGGCTGTGACAACTGGTCTGACCGCCGGCTGTTGGGGCGCAGGAGGCGGCTGCACCGTAGGTGGAGGAGGCAAAAGCCCGTCTCCCTTGACTATCCTAGTGAGCCAGTGGCATTTCTGAGTGGTGTGGTTGGACGGCTTCACACCACTGTGGAACTTGCAAGGTCCATCCAGAGTCTGCTCATATGAGAAAGCCGGCTGCCAGTTGGACTTGCCGCCCTTCTGGCACTTGGGCAGGGGCTGCCCTTCTGGCTGCTGATTTTCGATTGTCGCCACCTGCCGGCTGGTGGGAGTCGACAGTGGGGCTTTGCGCTTATGGCCATTCTATGGTTGACGCCGACTGGTGTTTCCGGCCGGGGTTCGGGGAGCCTGAGGAGCCACTTTGCCGGTTGCGCTGACTTGAATTTCCGTCTTCATGGAGGAGTCGGTCGTGGCGTACTTGTCTGCTATGATCAGCAACTCGTCGAGGGTTTCCGGCTCGTCATAGAGAAGCTTGTGCTTGAGGAGGGTGCCCTCTCGGCATCCCGTGGTGAAGTACTCAATGGCTTGCACCTCGTGCACGCCTTCGCAGGAGTTGCGAAGCTCGGCCCAGCGTGTGAGGTAGTCGCGGGTTGACTCGTTGGGGCCCTACACACATAAGGAGAGCTGGCGAGGCTTGGGAGGCCGCTTGTACGTGCTGGTGAAGTTACGGACGAAGGCTTCGGTGAAGTCGACCCAACTATTGATGTTGCGGGGCCTCAAGCTATTTAGCCAAGTCCGGGTCGTGCCTTGGAGCATGAGCGGAACGTACTTCACTGCAACACGCTTGTTGCCGTTTGCTATGCTGACGGCCATGGAGTAGTCGACCAACCAGTCTTCTGGCTTCATGGAGCCGGTGTATTTGGGTGTGTCTCTGGGGAGCATGAACCCTTTGGGAAAGGGCTCGTCTCAGATGCGGGGGCCGAAGCACGGTGGACCCAACTCATCTTCTTCTTCAAGCGCCAGGGATCGATGGAGATGGTCGATCCGGTGGTGGGCGTCGTTCTCTCCGACTCCCTCTCGGCGGCCAAGGCGGTCGCCGAGCGTCGGGTGATCAACAGGCGGCGAGGAAACTCGCCTTTCCCTCCGAGGGGGAGGAGGCGGACATTCATCCCGTCGTTCCACTGTTCTTGGGCGACCATCTCGGTCACGCTCTATGGTGATGTGAGTTTGACTGCGGCTGGCAGCCGGCTCCTTGTCTTTTCTTCCGCCGAAGCCGCCAGTTGGCGTCCGAGACTCCGCGCCTTGGTCTCAGCACGGAAGCAGGTTGTCATTCCGTCGGCGCGGCGCATCAGTGTGGCCGCCGACCTCGTTCTACTCAGCGGCCGCGTCAAGGAGTCGCTGGACGCGCTCCGTCATCAAGCGACGTTCTTCACCCTCGAACTTGTCCAGCTCGTCCACCGCCGCCTGGGCGGCTCGAATGTTCTCTGCAGGCGTGGCGTAAACGGGGCGATTCGCCCCGAATAGATCGGCGATAGCCACGCCGCGCTACTGGATCGTGCCAAGGCAGCTAGGCCCAACCGCAGTCGGCGTGCCGCCGACAGCGTGGTCCATCTCGCGCTGGTAGGCTTCTGATAGACGTCTCACGCTGGCCAGCTTTTTGGTGCCTTCGACTAGCTGAAGGCGGCGTGCCTCCAGCGTCTTGGCGTCGGCATCTTCAGGGATGGGCGCTGCCAGGTCTTGCAGTGCCGCGTGGAGCGGGTCATAATCACCCCCGCTGGAGTGCTCGCCATGATCGATGACAAGCACTTCCGTGACGGTGCTTCCGCCGCTCTCTGCGCAAGGAAGCGGCTCGTCGTAGACCACCACATTGGTGGGGAACGTGTCAAGCGACACGGTGTCGGAGTCGACCAACATCGGATCGGTGGAGGCTACGGACTCCAAGTCCCCAGTTGGCTCGCTGGCGACGTGGAGTTAATCGAGGAGGCCCGCGAGGAGGCTCTCCGGGCCGCCTGTGCCCGCGTCGGATGCGGGCTCGTCGAAGAGGCGGACCTCGCCTACAAGATCGGTGAGGCAACTGGCCACGCAGGCGATTTCAGCGCCATGCAGCGCGTCGGCGCAGACTCCGTCTGGCGTGTTGGGCTGGCTGCGCTCGCCAAGGAGGAAAAGGGTTCCCGTCCAGAACAGGTCTTCGGACGATGGTGCACCTTGCCCCATGGTGGGCGCCAAATGTCGGGGGTTGGGTGCGACATATGCCAATGGATGGCTTATCATGGTGGGGGCGAGTAGAACGTCGCCGGTGCCAAGAAACGGGATGAGGCGTAGACACGAACGCCGGCGTACTTTACCCAGGTTTGGGGCTCTCCTAGGAGATAACACCCCTAGTCCTGCTCTGCGGGATCTCCACATGATCACTAAGGCACAGTGAGTACAAAGGTGCTCCTCGAGCTGTATCTGTGGACATGACGAGCTAGGCCGGCTCTCCCTTTTCTCTAGGGTCTGGTCTAGTTCTAATGAATCGGAACCCTTTGCATGGGTGCCCCGGGGGGTTTATATAAGCCTACCCTGTAACACCCTCGATGCGGCTATATCTCCCACGTGTCGAAGCACGACTTAGAGGCATAACCGCATTGAAAGCAATGTCGCAAGTGAGGTAATCTTCGCAAACAACCCATGTAATACAATAAGGGAAAAGAGATACATAGTTGGCTTACAATCGCCACTTCACACAATTACATGAATAAAGCATTACATCATCCAGATACAAACAAGGTCCGACTACGGAACCAAAATAAAAGAAGACTACCCCAAATGCTACACGGATCCCCGATCAACCCCAACTGGGCTCCACTACTGATCAACTAGAATGAAACAAACACAAAGGGCAAGATCTTCATCGAGCTCCTCCTTGAGCTTGGTTGCGTCATCTGCACAGTTCAACGGCACCTGCAAGCTGGTTTTGGAAGTATCTGTGAGCCACGGGGACTCAGCAATCTCGCACCCTCGCGATCAAGACTATTTAAGCTTATAGGAAGGGTAAAAGGTATGAGGAGTAGCTGCAGCAAGCGACTAGCATATATGGTGGCTAACATACGCAAATGACAGTGAGAAGAGAAGGCAAAGCACGATCGAGAAACTATGATCAAGAAGTGATCCTAGAACAACCTACGTCAAGCATAACACCAACACCGTGTTCACTTCCCGGACTCTGCCGGAAAGAGACCATCACGGTTACACACGCGGTTGATGTATTTTAATTAAGGTCAACTTCAGGTTTTCTACAACCGAACATTAACAAATTCTCATCTGCCCATAACCGCGGGCACCTCTTTCGAAAGTTCAAATCCCTGCAGGGGTGTCCCAACTTAGCCCATCACAAGCTCTCACGGTCAATGAAGGATATTCCTTCTAGCGGGAAGACCCGATCAGACTCGGAATCCCGGTTAAAAGACATTTCGACAATGGTAAAACAAGACCAGCAAAGCCACCCAGATGTGCCGACAAATCCCGATAGG
The DNA here is from genome assembly GCF_018294505.1 of Triticum aestivum. Lineage (NCBI taxonomy): Eukaryota > Viridiplantae > Streptophyta > Magnoliopsida > Poales > Poaceae > Triticum > Triticum aestivum. Next base: position 490,230,865 of record NC_057809.1, on the reverse strand, counting down.
AGCTGCACATATCTCGTTCTCAGGGCACACCGGATGAGCCAGACGTCGGGTGGGCCAGCCCAGAGTTGCCCCTGGTAGCTCCGGACATCGCTCAGTTTGGACCAACACTCAAAGGAGCACTGGCCCGGGGGATTAAAATAAAGATGACCCTTGAGTCTGCAGAACCCAAGGGAAAGAAAAGGCTAGGTGGCGAATGGTAAAACCAATATTGGGCCTTGCTAGAGGAGTTTTATTCAAGGCGAACTGTTAAGGGGTTCCCATTATAACCCAACCGCGTAAGGAACGCAAAATCCGGGAACATAACACCGATATGACGGAAACTAGGGCGGCAAGAGTGGAACAAAACACCAGGCATAAGGCCGAGCCTTCCACCCTTTACCAAGTATATAGATGCATTAATTAAATAAGATATATTGTGATATCCCAACAAGTAAACATGTTCCAACAAGGAACAGCATCTCCATGTTCCAACAAGGAACAAACTTCAATCTTCGCCTGCAACTAACAACGCTATAAGAGGGGCTGAGCAAAGCGGTAACATAGCCAATCAACGGTTTGCTAGGACAAGGTGGGTTAGAGGCTTGGTTCAACAATATAGGAGACATGTTAAGCAAGTGGTAGGTATCGCAGCATAGGCATAGCAAAAGAGCGAGCAACTAGCAAGCAAAGATAGAAGTGATTTCGAGGGTATGGTCATCTTGCCTGAAATCCCGCAAGGAACAAGAACGAGTCCATGAAGAAGAAAAACGAACGTAGTCGAACGAATCCTCACAACACGATGTTATCGGAACCAACCCGAAGAAGCAACACCGGAAAGGAGCAAACAACATAGTAAAACAACCAACACATGACCATGGCATGATGCACAACCAAGTATGATGCATGTCCGGTTTAATGAAGCATGGCATGGCAAAGTGCAGAAGCAATTCTACAAATTAAGTGGAGCTCACTATGCAACGAGTTGCATATTGACGAAACACCATAACAAGTTATTTAGTTCACTCCCGGTTAGGTACTCAACAATATTAAATGTTGATTAACATGGCAAGAGGTGAAGCATAACAAAACTATACCATCTAACAATTTAAATGGGGCCGGATATAACAAATAACAAATCCGGTAAGTCCCCATATGCATTAGCAATTTTTTAAAAGCAACAACAAATTTTAACCATCTTAAAGTTGTTAACATGATGCGGATGACATGTTCAAGTTTATGCAATTTTGTATTAAAAGTTGACATGAGCGTGATGAGAGCATTTGTCATCGTGGCGGAAATGAAAGGGGTGCCACGGCAACGAATCCGAAAATGATGCCACGGCAACTTTACGATTCCGGTTACTCGATTGAGATACCTATGCAAAGGAGAAGTGTGCGGATGCGTGTAAAAGATGGTGGGGCGCTCCCGGATACCGGGTGTCCCATGAGTAGATGGCATGGAAGCGAGAGACACGACAGACATGGTGCAGACAAAGGGTGCAACTCATACATCACGCAACATTCGTCCACGGCGGTTGTCTCGACGTTATACCTTTGAAGCGTGCGTTATCGGAAGGGTTCAAGTTCGATGCGGTGTAGGGGAAGTAGACGTTCGCGGTCATCGAGGGAAGTAGTGGTTCATGTCCATAGATGTTCGGGGTCACGACACGGAACTTGACGTCCATGGGGTCTTCAGCGATGGTCGTGGTACATGTTCCGTAGACGTTCGGGCGACGGTAGTGGTACACGTTTCGTAGCCGTTTGAGTCATCGGTAGAGGAACTTGACGCTTGCGTTACACGTGGTAACTAGGGTCTTCGAACTTTCCGTACTCGGTTCTTGTGACGATAGTGGTACAAGGAACTTGTGTTCCGGTCGTGTAGTCGTACTCGAGGTGGTCTTGGTGAAACCAAGGCCGACGGTGTACTTGGCATAATCTGAGTCGACGGTAGTTGTACACGGTAATCTTGGTCGAACTTGGAGGGACCTCGGTAGTCGTTCCCACTTGTCTTGGTACTTTTGGCGCCATCTTGGTCTTGGCGATGGTAGTGGTACTTCCATGTAGATAGCCCCGGAACTTGATGCATCATCCTATGTAGTCGTACTCGGTGTCCTTGGGGTATCGGCGATAGTCATACTCGAACCGGTTCTTGACGAATCCTGGACGGTCTTGGTGGTTCTGGAGCAGGGCTAGCGCAAAGGCGAACGAGGCCGCTGGGACTTGAGGTATGTGTGACGTGCGGCTGCTGACGAAAGGGACCCACACCGACGTGGTCAACGCGGGCTCGCGCGGCCTCCTGCGGGACTTGGCGAACAACACAGAAACAGGGCAGCAACGATGCGGCTCCTGCGGTGGAGGTCAGCACCGATGGTGACGGGGCATCGGAGTTGGGTCCGGCCGGGACCTCGCCGGATCTTGGGACGAACAACGGAGGCGGAGGACTTGGAGCTTCGGACGTCGGCGCAACTGGAGCACGGGGAGGTGAAGCAGGCGAGAGCAGAGGAGAGGTAGAGGCACCGGGCTCCGGCGACAGGATGGACGATGGCGATGGGGTCAGCGCGGGACGCCGGACCGAAGAGCAGGTGTCGCTCGGCGGCAGGGCCAGCGCTGGACGTGGCTGCCGGAGGGAGATCCTGCGCGGGCGTCAGAGACGGGTGCTCGCGGCAGGAGGGGATCGGGTCGAGGCGCGATGGAAGGAGGGGCCGGCACGGGATCCGGGCAGCAGAGGGAGGAGGCCACGGATCGAGAGAAAGGGTTCGAGGGGAGATCGAGGAGATGGGAGTCGGACAGCGCGAGCATGCGGCGCTCTCCTGGTGGCGCTGGGAGGAACGGAAAAGGAGGAGGGGTTCGAGGGAGATGTGGGTCGAGGCTAGGGTTAACAGGGCAGGATGGGCCTGGGGCGACTAGGCCTTAGAGGCCAGCCCAGTTGCTGCTGGTGCTGGGCTGCATTGCTCGCGCTGGAGCTGGGCTCTCCCTTCCCCCTTATTCCTTCTATTCACAATTTCCTCAAATAGAGAAAAAGTGGGAAAAGCTCAAAGATAAAGTGAAGGCGTGAGAGAGATATGAGAATGTATCGGGAGTCCTTGCATTATGCACAATTTGAAAAAATGGACTTGGCAAATATTATAGATAGAAAAGTAATTCAAGTTTGAATTAAATTCAAACTTGAGCCATTTTTGAACCCTACCAAAACAAGTCCAAATGATCTAAAAATTGGAGGAGGTGGTCCTGGCACGGTCTAGAATTTATAGGAAAAGAATGGACATTAAAAGAGAAGGGGAAAATGGGACTAGCAAAAGACAGGAAATAGAAAGAAAAGAGAAGGAGATGATGCATGGGACGAAGGCATGGGGAAAATATTTTGCAAGTGTGTCAAGGTAATTCCACACGAATGGAATATTTTATATAGCTCCCTACTTACGGGAGGGTATGTTATAAAGAGAAGGCACCATGTGACTTCCCTCGGTTTAAATGGACCAAAGATCCATGCAATTTATTTAGTTGAGATGCAAAAGATTTATGACATGATGCAATGCACACGATGCAAAGATGAATGCAACAAACCAACAACTCACACGACGAAAACCCGGAAACCACGGAAGGCATCTGAAGCTCCGGTCTTGGGGCGTCACAACACTCCACCACTACGAGAGGATCTCGTCCCGAGATCTAGAATGGCACCGGAGGGAAAACGGAAGAGAAAGAGAAGAGGTAAGACTAAGTTGCTCCTTTGACAAACGAGTGAAACCAAAGAACCTTGAGAGGTTGAACAAATTGAAAGGAATAATGCAACGAAGAAGACAAAGTTGAAAGCACTCCGGTAGGGAAGAGTAACGAGGAAGAACAACTTCGAGAAGCACTCCGGTTGAAAAAAAAATTATGCAAGACTTGATAAGATGAAAAGAACTTGAGCAGAGGGCACAACACTCCGGTTAAATGGATAAACCGAGAAAAGAACACGATCCTGACCAAACAAGAAGATGGGTGAAAAGAACAACACCACAATGCCTCCGGAACAAAAGAATAGAATATAGATAATTGAAATAAAAGAATGGAGAAGAAAATGCCAACTTCTGTCACAAAAGAGCTTGAGAAGACATCTTTAGAAGAAGGGTTGAACGGAGTTGTTGACAAACCAACAACAAAAGGAATAATCTTGATATGGTCTTATGGAATACATCCCAAAATTATGAGGTGACAACCTGGCACTCACGGGAAGAAGAATTGGATTGATAAGAACAAGGAGACGAGAAGCTATCTCACCAGGAGGATAAAAGAAGAACTTGGGTCATTTATAAGCACCATAATTAGCAACAATCCTTAGGGAAAGCTTTAGGTGAAATATAATCCAAGATAACTTCAATGAAGAGGTTGATGGATTGAGAAGAGCTCATGCTCGAAGAAATTGATGGGTTTAAACTATCTCATACTTGACAACTTGCGAAACATGAAACATGAAGGGAGAACAATTGCACTCCGGATTGCAAGATGAAGAATGCTTGAGCTCCTTAGAAAAGAATCTCGATGAAAACTTCGAGAAGGATTAAATCCTTGATGAACTATCATGTAGAACCTTCATGACCAACTCCGGTAACAAAAGGATAACGAAAAGAAAGCGAAGTTGAAAACACAAGGTGAAACCTTGTAATGATTTAAATGGAGCTTCATGACGATATAATTGAGAGAGCTTGGAACTCCAGGAAAAGAAAGATGAACAAATGAGATCAAGAATTTTTATGAACCTCCGAAATAAGGAATTAAATCACTTGGATGAAACAAAAATAAGAATTACATTATGCGTATCCTTCACCAATTTAAATTGATGACAAGCAGCGGATTTGGCATACTACTTATTCTCGTAGAAAAGATTAAGAGAGATATCGATAACTTGATAAGGACTTGATGGAACCACCGGTGGGATTTGGAACAACGAATGAATTGATATGATAAACAAGGAAGAGAAATCTTGAATGAACCACCGTAAGAATTGAAAAAGAACGAATAAAACATGAAGAGACACCGGAAGAATTAGCAAATACACGAAGATGCTTGAGAGAATGTAGATAGATGAGAACGAAGAGATCATAAACTGATTAGAGAATACTTGATTTAAGCACCGGCATGATTTAGAGTGTGAGAGCTGAAAGCTGGAATGAATAAATCTTCGAAGATGGGCTCCGGATAATCAAACTGAGAAGTCTCCTAAATTGCTTCGGATAGGTGAAAAGAATTTACACAATCAAAACAATTAAGAGAGGATGGCCTCGAACTAGAACCACGAATCTCTGAGAGAACGGATAAGATATGGAGGTAAAATTCTTATTCGGTCTTCAAACGCAGAGAATGACGATGAGGAACACCACCATGAATTGTTTAGACACTCTGGAAGAATCAAAACAAAGAGGTTGAGCCAATGATGAAAAGAATTTGGAAGATCTAGGAGAAAGGCATTTGACTGATGATAACTCATTCTTACGTCAAACTTTAGAAGATTTGAGAATAACTCCGGGAGATTAAGAAGAGTCGGGTAAGATCCTGGAAAAGACCTGTGGGTTAGGGCCCACTCAAAAGAAACACCGTTGAACGATTTAAAAGAGAGAAAGCACCGGTTGAATTAAATGGCTTGAATGAGATAACATCCTCGAAATAGGTTGAACTAAAATACGAGCCTTCTGAGATATTTTGAGCACTCCGGGACAATAGAATAGCAAGAGGTGAACGATTAACACCGGCATGAGAAAACATTGAAACGAGGAAAAGATATGTTCAACAAAGTTTGACTTGAAACCACCGGAGAAGAAAGAAAACCGAGAATGATGAGCTTGAAGCTCCATTAGAATCTTCGTGAGAATCACCGGATAAGAACATTGACGGAAAAGGAATGAAGAGGCCTCGCATCAATAAGATGGATACTCGATTAAGAAATCTGAATCCTTGGAGAAAAACAAAGGGAGGGAGGGTGGGAAAAACAAAGGCAACTTGGAGATGAATGAAACAAACAAAACAAACACCGTTGAGAAGAACTGATACTTGATCTTGCGGTTGTTGAAATGATCGGATCCACTTGAAGAGAAACACTCTCCGGTTGAAAAGGATTGACATGACAATCTCAATTATCAAGAAGGATTGGTATCCACATCGGAGTATGAGAACACCATTTGGGGAAGGTATGGAATCAACACTTGACATTGAAGCAACTCGAATACCACAACTCAAAACAAAACAATGGATTGGCTTGCAGAATAAGCTGGAACAAACATATGATAGAAATTTCGTCCGAAGTTTTCGTGGTGGGGCCTACACGGGCTCGATCATACATCACCATCATGTACAAGGCAGTGCACATGACATACAAAGCGTCCCCGAGTCGGCATAGCCAAGGACTCTTTAAGACACAACGAGACCACTGTAAAACCAACCGTGAATAGGCGGACCACTAGACGTCGAACCCCAATTTCATATCATACATCTGTCAGAAAGATATCCTAAGAGCTACTTGAATTCCCACTTACAAACTCCCGAAACTTTCCGGTTATGCAATCAGGTGTTGGGGATACAGGGGAAGCATAATATCTCACCCAAAACTAGCAAATCCTACATCCAGCTGTATCCATCCGTCAACACATAACCAAGAAACCTTCGGAAATCATCTACCTCAACCTTCGAAAAGCATCCGTTATATGAGTTATGGCAATACTCCTGAACTCCCGCCCCCAGTACTGGGTGGCGTCGAGTTTATCTCACCAACAACTGCATAAAAGAGATTTTCGATGTCGGCGAACTAAACTCAGGTATTCCAGAACTACAACGATAAAATTGTGACGACAACACCTCGGAGCTCAACTCCCCGGGACACTGCCACAACCCCTAAATGACAGGAGGCACCAAGAACAATGTTCTCGTCACAAATCGATCGTAATGATTCCAAGATACCCGCGTGATCCTAAAAAAATTTAGTGAAATTTGAGAAGAGAAGAGTCAAAACTCTACGTCAGGATGCTTTACCAGAGCGATGAAGGGACTGAGGAGTAAAAAGAATTCCTAACTCACTGATATATAATTCCTAAATGACTCAAAACATTTTTCTAGACTCAACTCGTCAGCTAATTTGATCAAGCAGTGGGGGCTCCTAAGGTCGGGGAAGGCTCTGATACCAACTTGTAACACCCTCGATGCGGCTATATCTCCCACGTGTCGAAGCACGACTTAGAGGTATAACCGCATTGAAAGCAATGTCGCAAGTGAAGTAATCTTCGCAAACAACCCATGTAATACAATAAGGGAAAAGAGATACATAGTTGGCTTACAATCGCCACTTCACACAATTACATGAATAAAGCATTACATCATCCAGATATAAACAAGGTCCGACTACGGAACCAAAATAAAAGAAGACTACCGCAAATGCTACACAGATCCCCGATCGACCCCAACTGGGCTCCACTACTGATCAACTAGAACGAAACAAACACAAAGGGCAAGATCTTCATCGAGCTCCTCCTTGAGCTTGGTTGCGTCATCTGCACAGTTCGACGGCACCTGCAAGCTGGTTTTGGAAGTATCTGTGAGCCACGGGGACTCAGCAATCTCGCACCCTCGCGATCAAGACTATTTAAGCTTATAGGAAGGGTAAAAGGTATGAGGAGTAGCTGCAGCAAGTGACTAGCATATATGGTGGCTAACATACGCAAATGACAGCGAGAAAAGAAGGCAAAGCACGATCGAGAAACTGTGATCAAGAAGTGATCCTAGAACAACCTACGTCAAGCAAAACTCCAACACCGTGTTCACTTCCCGGACTCCGCGGGAAAGAGACCATCACAGTTACACACGCGGTTGATGTATTTTAATTAAGGTCAACTTCAGGTTTTCTACAACCGGACATTAACAAATTCCCATCTGCCCATAACCGCGGGCATGGCTTTCGAAAGTTCAAATCCCTGCAGGGGTGTCCCAACTTAGCCCATCACAAGCTCTCACGGTCAACGAAGGATATTCCTTCTAGCGGGAAGACCCGATCAGACTCGGAATCCCGGTTACAAGACATTTCGACAATGGTAAAACAAGACCAGCAAAGCCACCCAGATGTGCCGACAAATCCCGATAGGAGCTGCACATATCTCGTTCTCAGGGCACACCGGATGAGCCAGACGTCGGGTGGGCCAGCCCAAATTTGCCCCTGGTAGCTCCGGACATCGCTCAGTTTGGACCAACACTCAGAGGAGCACTGGCCCGGTGGTTTAAAATAAAGATGACCCTTGAGTCTACAGAATCCAAGAGAAAGAAAAAAGGCTAGGTGGCGAATGGTAAAACCATTGTTGGGCCTTGCTAGAGGAGTTTTATTCAAGGCGAACTGTTAAGGGGTTCCCATTATAACCCAACCGCGTAAGGAACGCAAAATCCGGGAACATAACACCGATATGACGGAAACTAGAGCGGCAAGAGTGGAACAAAACACCAGGAATAAGGCCGAGCCTTCCACCCTTTACCAAGTATATAGATGCATTAACTAAATAAGATATATTGTGATATCCCAACAAGTAAACATGTTCCAACAAGGAACAACATCTCCATGTTCCAACAAGGAACAACATCTCCATGTTCCAACAAGGAACAAACTTCAATCTTCGCCTGCAACTAACAATGCTATAAGAGGGGCTGAGCAAAGCGGTAACATAGCCAATCAACGGTTTGCTAGGACAAGGTGGGTTAGAGGCTTGGTTCAACAATATAGGAGACATGTTAAGCAAGTGGTAGGTATCGCAGCATAGGCATAGCAAAAGAGCGAGCAACTAGCAAGCAAAGATAGAAGTGATTTCGAGGGTATGATCATCTTGCCTGAAATCCCGCAAGGAACAAGAACGAGTCCATGAAGAAGAAAAGCGAACGTAGTCGAACGAATCCTCACAACACGACGTTATCGGAACCAACCCGAAGAAGCAACACCGGAAAGGAGCAAACAACATAGTAAAACAACCAACACATGACCATGGCATGATGCACAACCAAGTATGATGCATGTCCGGTTTAATGAAGCATGGCATGGCAAAGTGCAGAAGCAATTCTACAAATTAAGTGGAGCTCACTATGCAACGAGTTGCATATTGACGAAACACCATAACAAGTTATTTAGTTCACTCCCGGTTAGGTACTCAACAATATTAAATGTTGATTAACATGGCAAGAGGTGAAGCATAACAAAACTATACCATCTAACAATTTAAATGGGGCCGGATATAACAAATAACAAATCCGGTAAGTCCCCATATGCATTAGCAATTTTTTAAAAGCAACAACAAATTTTAACCATCTTAAAGTTGTTAACATGATGTGGATGACATGTTCAAGTTTATGCAATTTTGTATTAAAAGTTGACATGAGCATGATGAGAGCATTTGTCATCGTGGCGGAAATGAAAGGGGTGACACGGTAACGAATCCGAAAATGATGCCACGGCAACTTTCCGATTCCGGTAACTCGATTGAGATACCGATGCAAAGGAGAAGTGTGCGGATGCGTGTAAAAGATGGTGGAGCGCTCCCGGATACCGGGTGTCCGATGAGTAGATGGCATGGAAGCGAGAGATACTATAGACATGTGCAGACAAAGGGTGCAACTCATACATCACGCAACATTCGTCCACAACGGTCGTCTCGACATTATACCTTTGAAACGTGCGTTATCGGAAGGGTTCAAGTTCGATGCGGTGTAGGGGAAGTAGACGTTCGCGGGTCATCGAGGGAAGTAGTGGTTCATGTCCATAGATGTTCGGGGTCACGACACGGAACTTGACGTCCACGGGGTCTTCAGCGATGGTCGTGGTACATGTTCCGTAGACGTTCGGGCGACGGTAGTGGTACACGTTTCGTAGCCGTTCGAGTCATCGGTAGAGGAACTTGACGCTTGCGTTACACGGGGTAACTAGGGTCTTCGGACTTGCCGTACTCAGTTCTTGTGACGATAGTGGTACAAGGAACTTGTGTTCCGGTCGTGTAGTCGTACTCGAGGTGGTCTTGGTGAAACCAAGGTTGACGGTGTACTTGGCGTAATCCGAGTCGACGGTAGTTGTACACGGCAATCTTGGTCGAACTTGGAGGGACCTCGGTAGTCGTTCCCGCTTGTCTTGGTACTTTTGGCGCCATCTTGGTCTTGGCGACCGTAGTGGTACTTCCATGTAGACAGCCCCGGAACTTGATGCATCATCCTATGTAGTCGTACTCGGTGTTCTCGGGGTATCGGCGATAGTCATACTCGAACCGGTTCTTGACGAATCCTGGACGGTCTTGGTGGTTCTGGAGCAGGGCTAGCGCAAAGGCGAACGAGGCCGCTGGGACTTGAGGTATGTGTGACGTGCGGCTGCTGGCGAAAGGGACCCACACCGACGTGGTCAACGCGGGCTCGCGCGGCCTCCTGCGGGACTTGGCGAACAACACAGAAACAGGGCAGCGACGATGTGGCTCCTGCGGTGGAGGTCAGCACCGATGTTGACGGGGCACCGGAGTTGGGTCCGGCCGTGACCTCGCCAGATCTTGGGACGAACAACGGAGGCGGAGGACTTGGAGCTTCGGACATCGGCGCAACTGGAGCACGGGGAGGTGAAGCAGGCGGGAGCAGAGGAGAGGTAGAGGCGCCGGGCTCCGGCGACAGGATGGACGATGGCGACGGGGTCAGCGCAGGACGCCGGACCGAAGAGCAGGCGTCGCTCGGCGGCAGGGCCGGCGCTGGACGTGGCTGCCGGAGGGAGATCGGGCGCGGGCGTCGGAGACGGGTGCTCGCGGCAGGAGGGGATCGGGTCGAGGCGCGATGGAAGGAGGGGCCGGCGCAGGATCCGGGCAGCAGAGGGAGGAGGCCACGGATCGAGAGAAAGGGTTCAAGGGGAGATCGAGGAGATGGGAGTCGGACAGCGCGAGCATGCGGCGCTCTCCTGGCGGCGCTGGGAGGAACGGAAAAGGAGGAGGGGTTCGAGGGAGATGTGGGTCGAGGCTAGGGTTAACAGGGCAGGATGGGCCTGGGGCGACTGGGCCTTAGAGGTCAGCCCAGTTGCTGCTGGTGCTGGGCTGCATTGCTGCCGCTGGAGCTGGGCTCTCCCTTCCCCCCTTATTCCTTCTATTCACAATTTCCTCAAACAGAGAAAAAGTGGGAAAAGCTCAAAGATAAAGTGAAGGCGTGAGAGAGATATGAGAATGTATCTGGAGTCCTTGCATTATGCACAATTTGAAAAAATGGACTTGGCAAATATTATAGATAGAAAAATAATTAAATTCAAACTTGAGCCATTTTTGAACCCTACCAAAACAAGTCCAAAGGATCTGAAAATTGGAGGAGGTGGTCCTGGCACGGTCTAGAATTATAGGAAAAGAATGGACATTAAAAGAGAAGGGGCAAATGGGACTAGCAAAAGACAGGAAATAGAAGGAAAAGAGAAGGAGATGATGCATGGGACGAAGGCATGGGGAAAATATTTTGCAAGTGTGTCAAGGTAATTCCACACGAATGGAATATTTTATATAGCTCCCTACTATCGGGAGGGTATGTTATAAAGAGAAGTCACCATGTGACTTCCCTCGGTTTAAATGGACCAAAGATCCATGCAATTTATTTAGTTGAGATGCAAAAGATTTATGACATGATGCAAAGCACACGATGCAAAGATGAATGCAACAAACCAACAACTCACACGACAAAAACCCGAAAACCACGGAAGGAATCTGAAGCTCCGGTCTTGGGGCGTCACATACCCCCCGGGGGTACAATGTTAAACTGTAGGGACGCAGGGCCCAATTGTCAGTCTCTTCGCCTGCGGGCCCTCCTGCCGACTGCTGGGGCCCGCCGATTGGTGGGCCCAGCCAACTGGCCGGGTATGGAGCCGACAGGCCGCACCCGCCGCTGGCGGGTCCTGCCGGCTGCTGATTACTGTAGCGGTGCCTCTACTGACGCAGGCTTGGTCATGGGGTCGTGGCTACAGTCCTGCCACCTGGCAGATGATTACTGTAGCCACTCCCCATCTCGTCTGGTTAATGGCGCGGGAAACCAGTAGGAGGGGCAGGCCGACTCCTGGAGGCCGGTTCCCTACTGGTCCGACTTGGGGCACTCTCGCCGTCTTCTGGACTCTCACTGACTGGTGGGGCCCGTCTTCCGTGGATCGTACTGTAAGAGGTCATGGGTACAGGACTCTGCCCACTATTGCTGGCGTCAGGGATGGCATGGCATAGTGTTGTGCCGAACGGAGATCTCCACTGGTACAGCGCATTGTGCTCTGGCCATCCCCGGAAAAAGGGGAGGGAGTGGGCTTCACTGTCGCCACTCCCTATCCCATCGCCCCTGATGAGGGCATGGGATTCGTTGACGTCGTGGGCTGACTTCCCACGGCCGGCGACTCCAGAAGCCGCCAGTCGGAGTCAGCCGGTCTCGATCTCATCCACAGGACTCGGACGCTTATGGGCAGCCGGTCGTTCCTTCAGCCGACCTCCCGAAGCCGGCTCTCCGTCCGTGTCTTGAGGGGCGCAGTCAGCCCCGAAGTCTTGAAAGGCTATGGGCCTCGGGTTAGCCTACCCGTGACCCATTACTCCGACATTCCTAACTAAAAAGAACCAAATCCTTGACTGTCCGGACGCTGAAGCTCTAGCAGCTTTCAAACATAGCATCCACGACGAATGGCTCGCTCGCCACCTCGGCCAAGAAAAGCCAAAATCCATGGCAGCCCTCACGGCACTAATGACCCGCTTTTGTGCGGGCGAGGATAGTTGGTTGGCTCGTAGCAAAAACAATGCAAGCGACGCCGGCACCCCTGAAGTTAAAAGTAACAAAGACAAGTCTCGACGCAATAGATACAAGCGCCAAAATAGCGGTGACAACACCGAAGACACGGCGGTCAACGCCGGATTCAGTGGATCTAAGTCCAGTCAGCGGAAGAAGCCATTCCAAAAGAACAATTCGGGCCCATCCAGCTTGGACCGCATACTTGATCGTCCATGCCAGATTCACGGCACCCCGACAAGCCTCCTAATCACACAAATAGAGAGTGCTGGGTTTTCAAACAGGCTGGCAAATTAAACACCAAGAACAAGGAAAAAGGATCGCAAAGCGAGGACGGCGACGAAGAGCCACGGTAGCCGAACATAGGGGGGACAGAAGAAGTTTCCCCCTCAGGTCAAAACGGTGAACATGATATATGCCACCCACATCCCCAAGAGGGAGCGCAAGCATGCGCTTAGGGACGTCTACGCGATAGAGCTAGTCTCCCCAAAATTCAACCCATGGTCGTCGCGCCCGATCACTTTCGATCGCCGGGACCACCCGACCAGTATCCGTCACGGGGGCTCAGCCGCACTAGTCTTAGACCCAGTTATTGATGGGTTTCGCCTGACTCGCGTCCTTATGGATGGTGGTAGCAGCCTCAATCTTCTCTATGAGGATACAGCACGGAAAATGAGCATTAACCCATCAAGGATCAAGCCTACAAGGACTACCTTTAAAGGAGTCATACTATGTGTACAGGCCCGTTGTGCGAGCTCAATCACATTGTAGGTTGTCTTCGGATCTCCGGACAACTTCCGAAGCGTGGAGTTAATCTTCAATATCGTCCCATTCCGTACCGGCTATCATGCACTGCTCAGACGAACTGCGTTTGCTCGATTCAACGCAGTCCCACACTATGCTTATCTCAAGCTCAAGATGCCCGGTCGACACGGCGTCATAATAGTCAATGGCAATACGGAATGCTCTCTCCGTACAGAAGAGCACACAGCTGCCCTAGCAGCAGAAGTACAAAGCGGCCTTCTCAAGCAGAACCTGCATTCGGCTTAGCCCGCGGAGACCCTTAAGAGGGTTCGAACTACTCTGCAGCAGGAGAGCACGGCTCGTCAGGAGCTCGACTAGCAGTCCGGCCTCTGTCTTAGTCCTGATCAAGTGGTGGCATCCGTGCCGCGTGTACATAACTACACGCTTAAAATTCCATGGGCATTGACGGAGGCACAGATAACTTGTGACCCATGGCACGGCTCAATAGACATCGAATACACACATACTTTCACTTTTACTTGTTTCCCTTTCAGGTCTCAATCCCACAGGCCCCATCGGGGGGTCTGGTCATCGGTCCTCTTGTAGGATAAATACACCAAGACGGCGAGAAGAGCGGACATATGGGGAACTTTTTAGGTGATTCCGTTAACGATAACTCTACCTGTTTTCCAAGACCCATATGCAGCTCTCCCCTGGTTTCGGCATGTTAAATAGCCTATTGCTTATTGCGCTATTTGTATCAATGTGCCTTGATGTACTAATTACATTACAATGAAAACAGTTTGTAGCTGGACCTTTAGGACCCCAGCTTTTTACCTTTATGTCTTTTCTGTTTTCTTTCTCTCTTTTCTTTTTCAGATTACCTGTGGATAACCCCATCAGGTAGCACCCGTACACTTTGGTATGTTTGACGTTTGCCAGGGGCTTTATAGCACCTTACACTACAGCAACAAAAGTCCGAACACTTCCTATAAGTATAGTTCGGCACCCCGAATTTAGCATTATATACATTGACTCCGAATCATGTCTTTGGTCAATAGTTGGGTTGCCCGGCTCCTGTGCTTGCTACCCTATGTTCCGCTACATCGGCTAGGGTAGTAAAGGGATAACTACTGCCATTGTGTCCTGGTCTAAACCGGATGAGCACCTCAGTAGAGAAAGCCGAAAACTGACTGTCATGATGCGGCGAGAGCTGGTCAGCTGTTCGGAGGTCTCAAATCGTTGGAGATTTTTCTGCATTTCGTGAAGGATCGGTACTTTCTGATCAGACGCTGACAGCACTCTGGTTCGTATACCAGGGGCTACGCCTATGTTTTATTATAAAACTCCTATGGCTAAGTGAGGGCGTTCAAGCCGCATAGTCTGGTTGCCTGGTTCACTGCACTAAAAAACTCCTTCAAGGACCATATAATTGGATCAAGATTGTTTAGATTCCATCCCGAACACCTCCGTACTACCTACGCGAGGGCTGAAGCCGACGACTGGTTAACCCTCAGATTTCATACAACATGGCCGCACAAGAGGAAACAATCAAAACATAATAAAAATTATATATTACAAAGCGGATTTGTTGTCATCATACAAGACAAAATATGAGTGTATTCACTCGAAAATAACGTCCTGCCTGCACTGCGTGTCTACAATACGAGACCCCTCGAGGACATCTACAAAATAGCGCTCGGGTGTATGGTGCTCCTTGCCCTTCGGCGGCCCCTTGGTCAGCTCGATGGCGTCCATTTTCCCCCACCACATCTTGCAGCGAGCAAAGGCCATTCAGGCACCTTCAATACAGACCGACCGCTTTACGACCTCAAGTCACGGGTAGGCACTAACAAGCCGCTTCACAAGCCCGAAGTAGCTGCTGGGTACCGGCGCGGCAGGCCATAGCCGGACTATCAGGTCCCTCATGGCCAACTCGGCTGCCTTGTGTAGCCCGACCAACTGTTTCAGCTGGTCGCTGAAGGATACCGGATGTTTTGGTCCAAGATATTGAGACCAGAACAGCTTCTCCGTCGAACTCCCTTCTTAGCTCGATAGAATTCAACAGCATCGGATACGATGCGCGGCAAATCCGTAAACGCCCCTGTGGAGCACAAAATTCGGGTAAGCAACAGGAGTGTTCCCTTCATCAACTTGCTTTGCATAATGAAAAACTTACCCGCCGCAATCCTCTTAGCCGCCTGGAGTTCCTGAAGAGCGCTCTGGGCTTCGGCTCGAGCCTGTTGTGCGCTCTGGCGAGCCTTGGCAAGTTCGGACGCCTGCGTCTTAGAATCACGCTCTAGGGACTCGTACTTCTTAACGGCATCCTGAAGCTCTTGCTGCACCTCGCTGACCCGGGCCTCATGCTTTTCGCGTGCAGCGCATTCCTTGGTCGCTTTGTCCTCGGCCTTGGCTAATGCCTTCTTGAGGGCCGCCACCTCGGTCGTGGCCCCTAGCATAGTCCATGACACTTTAGTCAGCACGAAGTATTCATCCTTCCTAACATACACACACAGGTTACTGCATACCTTTGATGTCCTCCAGCTGCGTCTTCACAAGACTAAGCTCTTCCTCGGCCCGCTCCAGGCCCCACTTCAGTTCGGAGACCTCCGCAGTATGAGCAGCAGTAGCCAGCAGCAACACCTGCTTATTCACATAGACATCATATGTTAGACTCCTGCGAAACTTGTTTTGATCCTTGGTTCGGCTTTTCTTTCTGAACAACGAACAGAGCATCAGGGGCTACTGTGATGTAGGCTAGGAACCCTATAGCCCGATCTTTCACGAAAGGAGCGAATCCCGCGATGAACACAAAGAACACGAGGAGGGAAATGAGGGGAAAACATGAGGGGAACACAAGAGAACACTCAAACCAACAAGAATGATCACACATGCGCTAGATCCTCGAATACATAAGAGAAGATACACGATCCACGGACAACTAAGGATGATACAAGGGTAGCCAGTCTTCTCCGTGAGGAGGTCTTGAATCCACGGGGGGGATCTTCCCTTAGAAAGGGGGCTTGAATCCAAAGGGATCTTCTCTAAAGAGGCCACAGTCTCTTGCACGGAGGAGATCCGATATGGATGAGCGTAGCTCTCTCTCTCAAATGAGCTATCACAACGCTAACCCTAGAAAGGAGGAGGTGGAGGAGTATATATAGTCTAGGTCCACGAAGGGGTAAGTGAGGGACGAAAGGGTACATGGGCTTCGGCCCGAGTGTCTGCGCGCAGGCAAGGCCGGAAGTTCCAGGGACGGCCGGAAGGTCCGGGCGCCGGAGGTTCCGGGCGAAGGTCCGGGCAGGGTCCGGGCTATCCAGAGAGATGGCTTTGGTGCAGCAGGTCCGGAAGCTCCGGGATGGCCGGAGGTTCCGGTGGCCGGAAGTTCCGGGCAGCGGCAGGAAGTTCCGGGCTTTCCAGAAGCTTGTCCAGGCTTCTTCTTCCTTCTCTTCCACGCTTCCCTCGCGGCTGGTGTAGGTGATACTTGGCGCTTGCACTCCTCCTCGTCATCCATGAAGCTCCGACAATACCTATGCATGCATGATGGAGGGTCAAGTAGTATACCATCCTCGAAGGGGTCAAGTGAGCACGTGTAAAGGAGAGGATTCACCTTTATGTATGTGAAGTAGATGTCGCACGTGTCACTTGCTGAATGAACTCTTGACATGGTGATGTCCATAGGATGCTCCGCATCATCCCCTCCCCCTTGGGAAAGATCCGACCTCGGATCGAAATCCAAATCACCATGGGAAAGAGATGGCGTCGCCGTGTAGTGGTGGTCGATCACCAAGTTCTCGTCATCTTGTAGCTTGAAATGGGAACTCTCCAATGTCGCACCATCTCGTGATTCCTTCAAAAGGAGCAAGGAGAACAAACACTTGGAAAAACAAATGTGGTTAGCGTTAGTGCAAAACCAAGCATTCAAGAGGTGATTCACCCAACAAGTGTTGTCATCAAGCATAGCATATGGTGTGACAAAGGATTGTGACATGGCATGTAAGCACATAAATTGAGCACAAAGAAGGACATCATGGAAACAAGCATGTAAATGTGAGGTAGTGATGCAAATATGTGTAACAAGAGAAGAAGCATCTACCTCAAGTTCATAGCAAGCATTCACAAGTTGCTCAATGAAAGGTCTATGGTAGGCATATGAATCATTCACAACACCAAATAAAATGAAGTGTCTAAACACATGGGTCAAGTGCAAGACAATCCAAGCATAATGTGCATGGGGTGTAGTGAACATCGTGTGGCACTCAACACAATGGAAAGAGCAATTGTTCATCATGTGTGAGGCAATCCAGGCAAGATGTAGCAATCATTGGGACATGACATATGTGAAGAAACGTCATTGTTGCAACCAAACATGTGATAGGAGCAAGTAATCCAAGAATTGGATGCAACACACAAGGCATATATATCATGATGCATGGAATGGTGAAAATGACAAGTCGAAGCAAGATCTCTAACAAGTGTGCAATCAAGTGGTCCAAGTCTCATGGTTTGGGGGTTCTCAAAAGAGAAGGATATCACCTTGAAAGCATGTCCTTGTGCGTCCTTCACAATGTCGAAGTACAAGCAAGTGCGATGTAGAATCGTCGTGGTAGGAGGTGGTTCGCTCTCAAGAGCTCGGATTGTCAACTCACGTGATGTGGAAGTTGACACAAGGTCCAAGTATCCTACACATGCACATAACAATATAAAGCACGTATGCGCATGGTAGATAAACACATCATCCATCATGATGGTTCTCTTCTCTTGCACATAACCATTAGAAGCACAAGTGTGTGAATAATATGATGCAGCAATCGCAATATTCATGGCACTAAGTATATGGTGCAAAGAGGTAAGACAAGCATGCTTCACAAAAAATATGTCCAGATCTCCAAATATATGCGAGAATGCTATGGGGGCAATCTCATTAGCAAGACTAAAGGCATAGTTGCACTCAATACATGGCAAATCATCTAGCATGAGAGAGGCAACATATGGAGATATATGACAAGAAGCAATAATAATCATGTGATAAGCATGTAGATGGTTGTCATCAACCACATGAAGTGAGCAAGTATGAGTCATCGGTGATGCAACAAGGCAAGCAATCATAGGAAACAAGTCATGCAAGCTAGTAGTGCGAAGATGCAACATACTAGAGGAAATCATGGCAATCATGTCATGTGAGCAAATAATAGGCATAAGCAATGCACATGACATATCGCAAGCACGAACACAAAGCAAGATCATAGTATAATCATAGGCATGGGGCACAAAGAAAATATGGCAATAACAAGTGATATTTCCACCAAGCTTGCAAATACACATACAAGTATTAGAATCAATCATCAAGTGTAATGCAAAGCATGGGTCACAAATGCATGGCAAAAGCATAGGAATGAGTATATCATGCAAAGTGAACATGGCAAGATGGGCATAGAATATGTAATGAACAATAATCCATAACCATGTGAGGGACATGTAGAATAAATGCGCGAAGTCTTTGCGCGAAGAAAGCGGTGGGAAGGATAATCCATGGGATCCCAAGTCATCATTGCTCTCTAGAGCTCGTTTTGTCAACTTGTGGGATTGCGAGGTTGACAAGTATTCATGGGTACCTACACAAAAGAGACACAAATCAAAGAAATTGTGTGCGTGGTAAATGTACACATCATCCATCATGATGTGTATTTGCATGTGGAAGTTAGCCCAAGATAAGAATCGCTCAAAGAAATTTGATGCATGGTATAAGAACATGTCATACATCATGAAAGAATAGTTATTGTGTATAACATGATGGGGATGCAAATTGAGCATACAAGTATATGGCACATCAATAGCATGTTTATTCATGGGAAGCATATTGTGCACATAAGTATTGGGATCATGCAATGGATGGGAGTGATCAAAATCTCCAAACATGTATGATGAAACTATGGGGGTCTCCTCATGAGCAATAATGGAAACATCATATGGAGAAAATGGACAATATCCAAAACAATGCATATCCGAAGCTAGGTGGTTATGGCATGGCATATGAGATAAATGATGCAAAGGTAGCATGTCAATATCATCACAAGAGAAAAAAATGCCAATAACCATAGGCTTGTCATCTATGCCATATGTGCAAATTGGGCTCATTTTAATAGCATATTCATAGTCACTATGAAGTGATTGCAAATATGACATATGATTGATCTCATGCATAGCATATGACAAGTGAAGCGGATTGGCAAACATGATGTGATCGAGAGAATTAGGACAAGAAATCCTATGTAACATGGAATCACAACTAAAAGACTCCACATGGCAATCATCATACTCATCATAAATGGGTAAATCATCGCATGGGGAAATCATACTATCATGAAGCATGTCAATAGGGGGATGAACATCATGCAAGCAATCAATGTCATGAATGTCCACTAGTGGGACTAGAGCATCACCTTCCCCTATGTTACCTTGTTCATTCAACTCATGTGGTGTAGATGAGGTGGGAAAGACCAAATGGTGGTCATCTTCATCTTGATGGAACCATGTGGGGGTGCATCATATTCCACCATGGCCATCATCTTGTCCAAAGGGAGGACGAAGTCATCGCGAATCGGTGCGCCATCATAGATGGGACCTAGCACCAAATGAGAAGACACAATAGAGGTAGAGGTCAAGTAGTTAGTGTTGAAAGTGGCCTCACATGACCTATAACCTATCTCACTCTCTCTATGTGGTGGTTCACTCACTCCCTCAAAGTAGGTGCACTTAAACTAACATATGGTGGAGTCACTCATCTCACTAAAGTGGTGGGGGTTGTGGCTCTCCTCACATGGGAATTGTGGCAACACATCATATATGGGGCTAGTGGTGAAGTCGCTCTCACTCTCAATATGGTGGCACAAGTCACTCAAGTCAGCATATGTCACCGTGGTCGAAGGGAGAATCCCATGCTCAACCATCTCATCGCTGTCGCCGTGGATGAAAGCCGAAGATGGCACATCACCATTCTCGCCTCCTAAGATGGAAGCATCATCCTTGCTCATCACCATGTCGCTCGCCTCCAAAGCTTGGTCCTTGATGGTGTCCGTAGTCATAGTCGTCACCGCACCATCTTGAAAAAGAGTCGAAGTAGACTCGTCATCGTCAATGCCACAAAGAGGGATGGCGGTGAAGTCGAACTTGGGAGCATTGTCTTGGAGCTCGTCGGGCTTGTACATCATGATGGTACTAGCCTCATGCTCATTCTCATGGAGCTTGGTCATCGCGAAGTGAGCTTGGGGTGGAGAAGCTTTGGCCTTCATGAGTTCCTGTTCCGCCTTGAGAGCACCAATGTAGTTGTCGTCAAGGGACTTGTAGTTCTCGAGGAAGATCGTCTTGGAGATGTCGTTGTGCAATCCCATCATGAAGTGGAACTTCATCGAAATGGGGTTGTCCACGCCGGCTCGTCGCAAGGCAATCTTCATCTCCTTGAAGTACGCGTCGATGGACTTGGATCCTTGGGTGGTGTTCTCCAATTGGCGTAGAAGTTGTTCTATGTAGGTTGGAGGCACAAACTCTCGCCGCAAAGCTCTCTTCGTCTTGGGCCAACTCATGTCGTAGGTCCCCGAAGGTGCGTGAAGCCACCATGTGGACGCGTAGTCCTGGAAGTTCCTTGTGGCGCACTTCACTTGATCTTCGGGAGGAACTTGATGTAGCTTGAGGTACTCGTCCATCAAACACTCCCACTCGAGATACTCCTCGGGTTCTTGAGTCCCATAGAAAGGAATCGCGTGGTCGATGTCGAGGTCGTAGTAGCTCGTGGAAGTCGCGGACTTGAGCTTGGGGAGCTTCTCTTGAGGTGCTTGTGGGCGAAGATGATGTATGTCCGTAGGCGAAGATGCCAACGGAGATGGTGAAGTCATTGAGCGGTTCTTGGTGTTGAGCACTTGACCTTCACGTCCTTGTTGGTGATGGTGTCGATGCCGATTTGATTTTGCCGGAGATGGTAGCTCGGAGACATGTGCTCTTGAGCTTCTTCTCGAAGATGAGGAAGACCGCTTGTAGAACTTGATGATGGCCTTGATCTCCTCCATTTGAGCTTGCATCTTGGCATCGGTGGAGTTGTTCGTGGCATCGAACTCGTCGTTGTTGTTGTAGACCGAAGATGAAATGCCTTGCCTATCCATCACTCCAAGAGAAAAATGTGAGTGGTAGAAAGAGAAGAACGAATACCAAATGTACCTTGATGGAAGTTGAAAGTGGATCAATGATCACTCCAATGTGGACAAGGAAATAGCACAATAGGTACCAATTCTTGTCGGTTTCTCACACCTACACAAATAAGGCTTATGGTGGAGCTCGGTGAGGATAGTGGCACAAAAATTTAATGCAAAATGTTAGCAAGAGTCAGTAATGTTGAAAGAGATTCACAAATTCTCAAGTGTAACAAGTAGACCAATAGCAATGAATGGCACACGGAAATGCACACACACGGATAGATAAATGGGGTCGTGCAACCAAGGATGAGCACAAAATGTGGAATCCACAGAAAATGCTCATGTTGCACAACTCAAGAGAGACGCTAGCACGATTGCTCTATAGGCGGATACGACACTTGTCCACAACCTATGATATGCAAAATGTATCGACTTTCTATCCCAAGTATGCTATATATGTATGGTTCCCGGTGTTTCTCACAAGGTGATCCAAGATGATCTTATATGACAATGTGGTATGATGCTATGGCACTTGCTTACAAGCTCTTTGTTCACTCTTTTTCTTTGCTTAAAAGCTTTATTCTCTTTTTTTGTATGGCCATTTTGCACAATGCACAAACCAAGATAGCTATTGTGTATATGCGGGAACAAACTTGAGGCACACGAGATGATATGATAACAAGATGATACCTATTGTATGGTATGTATGCAATGGGAGGTGTAGCTCGATGATCACTAATGTGCACAAGTAACGTTGCCGGCAATACTCAAATGGCTAGTCTCGATAGGCAAGTGACGCAAAATGGGCTAGGGGTTATCAATGCAATGGCAAGGGAATATACAATGAAGGGATACCACGATACCAATTTGATATGGAGGTTACCGTCCGCGGTGATGATGAGTGGCGGTGATCTTGATGGAGATACCAAGATGATGGATACTCGTCCCTAAGTAGCCGAAACACCTTAGGAAACGGAAAAACCGTGAACTCAAAATCTCAAATGTCAAGTGGTGGTAGCGGGATATGGTGGTGGTTTTGTGGAAGCTCAATGGAATTGCGGAATGTCAATGATGGGTTGTGGAGTACGCAATACGGAAATGGAGGTTAAGGTGGTGTACTATACACGGTGTCAGAGTTGGAAGCAGGGTCCCTAAGTAGCCAAAACACCTTAGGAGACACAACTCACAACACAAACAAAATTGGGTTAAGTTGGTGTGGCGGAACTGTATGGTGAGTAAGCCCATGTGGAAGCGGTGGTGGTGGTTGATGAGGAAGCAACCGTCCCTAAGTATCCTAAACACCTTAGGAGACTCAAGTCACAACTCAAACAACCGCTAATGCTATGGGGAACAAAATTGGTTAGGTTGCGGAAGTCGGTGGTGGTGTAGCGGATGATGTGGTGGAAGCCCTAGGCAAAGATGCCAAAATTCACAAAATTTGATGGTGTAAAAAGGTGGTGAAACCAAGGTGAGGTCCTCGGGCACATCGATAGCTTCAAAACGAGCCAAAGAACGCTCAAATCGGAGTTCGGAGCGAAAAGTTGTGATGAAAACGGTGAAGAAGGCTTATGCTGAAATTCTGTGTAATGTTTCGGGTTAGGCCGGAAGTTCCGGGCCTAGGGCCGGAAGTTCTGGGCTCCGGAAGTTCCGGGGGTTGCGGAAAAAGTCTCGGGGAAGCCAGGGGATTTTGGGTAACTCTCTGTTTAGCCCGGAAGTTCCGGGGTAAGGACGGAAGTTCCGGGGGAGTTCGGAAGTTCCGGGGGTCATGGAATTTCTTCCGGGACGAACCCTAAATTCCAGATCTGAGAATGGGGGCGGAAAAACTCGATTTCCATGGTCAAAATTGGGAAGATTTTGTGGTTATAAATGGGGGGAAAGATGGGGAATGCTAGATCCACTTGAGACACAACGAATCCATGGATCAAAATCAACAAAACATCGTCAAGACCAACAAATCAAAAAAAACTCGGGGTTAATTTTGGTGGGGATTTTCAAAATTGGGGAAGAACACGAGCAAAAGAAGGCTAGAAAACAAAGAGGGGAGGCTCCGAAATCGTGATCAACGTGGCTCTAGATACCAGGATGATGTAGGGTAGGAACCCTATTGCCCGATCTTTCACGAAAGGAGCGAATCCCGCGATGAACACAAAGAACACGAGGAGGGAAACGAGGGGAAAACATGAAGGGAACACAAGAGAACACTCAAACCAACAAGAATGATCACACATGCGCTAGATTCTCGAATACATAAGAGAAGATACATGATCCACGGACAACTAAGGACGATACAAGGGTAGCCGGTCTTCTCCATGAGGAGGTCTTGAATCCACGGGGGGGATCTTCCTTTAGAAAGGGGGCTTGAATCCAAAGGGATCTTCTCCGAAGAGGCCGCAGTCTCTTGCATGGAGGAGATCCGATATGGATGAGCGTAGCTCTTTCTCTCAAACGAGCTATCACAATGCTAACCCTATAAAGGAGGAGGTGGAGGAGTATATATCATCTAGGTCCACGAAGGGGTAAGTGAGGGACGAAAGGGTACATGGGCTTCGACCCGAGTGTATGCACGCAGGCAGGGCCGGAAGTTCCAGGGACGGCCGGAAGGTCCGGGTGCTGGAGGTTCCGGGCAGGGTCCGGGCTATCCAAAGAGTTGGCACACTCTCGGACGGCTTTGGTGCAGCAGGGCCGGAAGCTCCGGGATGGCCAGAGGTTCCGGTGGCCAGAAGTTCCGGGCTTTCCAGAAGCTTGTCCAGGCTTCTTCTTCCTTCTCTTCCACGCTTCCCGCGTGGATGGTGTAGGTGATACTTGGTGATTGCACTCCTCCTCATCATCCGTGAAGCTCCGACAATACCTATGCATGCACGATGGAGGGTCAAGTAGTATACCATCCTCGAAGGGGTCAAGTGAGCACGTGTAAAGGAGAGGATTCACCTTTATGTATGTGAAGTAGATGTCGCACGTGTCACTTGCCGAATGAACTCTTGACATGGTGATGTCCATAGGATGCTCCGCATCATACTGTCTACGCTGTGATATTCTTTCTACAATTATTATTACCTCAAAGCCTGTTAAAAGGCTAGTGCAGGCTTCGGTCAGTCCACTTTTGGCAGACTAAACCTTTTTGATCACCGTACCCATGAGGGCACGATGCTCATCTACAATGGAAGCATCTCGCAACGCTTCCAGTAGATCGTCTGGTGCCTCTTGTCGGACAACGGTCACCATCATAGCAGGCACACCCTCTCCTTTCGGGGAAGGCCATATGCTACACTCCGGAGCCGTACAGGTCTCCGGAATGATACCCGGCTGAGGGTCGAATGGAACTCGGCCCCCACCATCAGTCTCCATGGGGGTTTCTTCCCCCATGTGTCCGACGGCCGTGGAGTCACCCTTGGATGCCGCCCTGATGATCTCCGGAGCCTCCCCTTTCTTGGGGAAGACCCTTTGGGACACCACCTTGTCATCACCCTTGGGCGAGGCAGAGTGAGCAGGTGGCGGCGACATGCTAGCCATCTCCTTTGAATCTAGCGAGCCCTCTGTCGAGGACTGTGGAGAACCGTCGAGGGCTGGACTACAATAGCATAAATTAAACATATTAATATTACAAAGGGGGAGGGTTGAACATTAGGACGAGCATAAGGTCTTGGGTACTTATGAAGCGGCCCGATGCTTGGTCCAGGGCATTCGTTCTGGACTGCTATCGACATCCCACGCGGAGTTATCTACGAGGGAGCCCTTCCCCCTCTTGGGTGCCTTCGCCTCCAGGTTTGTGGAGGCCACCCTTTTCTTCCTTCACCCCTCAGGGGGGAGTTGTATTCCTCCTCCTCCTCGTCGCCGTCTTCGGCGACCGAAGGGTCAGTCTCGTCTTCGGACGATAGTTCCGAAGAATCCTTTCAACGAAGGCCACTCCTGGTCCCCTTGGCTGCCTTTTTGGTCTTCTTTTCTGGCATGTCATAAGGTGCCGGGAACAACATCTTCGTCAGGAGTGGGGTCTCTTCGTCTTCGGGTAGCGGGGATGGACAGTTAATCCGCCTCGCTATGTCGACCCAGGCCTAAGGAAAAAATGATAGGAGAGTTTAGAATTCTTTCTCACAATACGCCAGTAAAGGTTATGCCTTGAGAGCGTGCAAAAACTTACCGAATTAGCTTGGCGCTTTGAGCTAAGCCCACGATCCTCGGTTGTAGGCGGTGGCATCTCGCCGGCCTTGAAGAGCACTTTCCAGATATCCCCGTGCGTTGTGCTGAAGAGCTCTAGCAGCGTCTAGTGCTTGGCCGGATCGAATTCCCATAAATAACAAGTCTGGTGTTGGCATGGGAGGATCCAGCGGATGAGCATAACCTGGATCACATTGACAAGCTTAATATTTTTGGATATCATGTTCTGTACGCACGTCTGGAGCCCTGTCAGCTCGCCCGGAGCACCCCAGGTTAGGCCCTTCTCTTGCTAGGAGGTGAGCCGCATCGGAACTCCTGATCGGAATTGGGGGGGCGCCGTCCAGTTAGTGTCGCGCGGCTCGGTGATGTAGAACCACCCTGATTGCCATACCTTCACCATCTCCACGAAAGAACCTTCGAGCCAGGTGACGTTGGGCATCTTACCCAACATAGCTCCTCTGCACTCTGCCTGTTGGCCTCTCACCACCTTTGGCTTCACATTAAAGGTATTCAACCATAGGCCGAAGTGAGGTGGAATGCGGAGAAAGGCCTCGCACACGACTATACATGCCGAGATGTTGAGTATAAATTAGGGGCTAGATCATGGAAGTCTAGCCCATAATAAAACATCAATCCACGGACAAACGGGTGGAGAGGGAATCCCAGCTCGTGGACAAAATGCGTGAGGAACACCACTCTCTCATGAGGCTCACGGGTGGGGACGATTTGTCCCTCGGCCGGGAGTCGGTGAATGATCTCCTTGGCCAGGTATCCGGCCTCTCGGAGCTCCTCTATATTTTCCCTCTTAACGGAGGAGGTCATCCACTTGCCGCCTGCTCCGGATCTGGACATGGTTGGGTGCTGGTTTGAATGAGGACTCGGGCGTTGGAGCTCAAGGACGGAGAGGCAGGAGGAAAGCATGGGGGAAAAGAGGGGAATCTTATCTCCTTATAAGGGCGGTGAATATCGAACGCCCCCCCCCCCATTCGCCTTAAAATTCGCCTGCTCCCAAGGCTGTGTAAACAACACGGTTGGGTTACCCACACCCGTATTGATGAGAATCCTGTGATAAGGGGACACGATCTCTGCTTTGACAAGACGTGCCAATGACAACCGCGTCTCGAAACGTGGGGCAAAAAATGGTTCGAAATTGTAACCGGATAGGCGTGACGTCACATTACTAAAGTTGTCAGTGGATGGGGCTCGTGTGTTATTATATTCTCTCTACGGTTGTGTGCGGTATGTGTTACAGGTCCGAACACAATCAATTTGTCTGAAGACTATTCGGGAGTTCGTAAGGAGGAATCCACCTTGCAATGCCGAAGACAGCACTACACGCCGGATACCTTGTCATTGAAGCCAGGTTTAGGGGCTACTGAGGGTGTCTTGGACTAAGGGGTCCTCGGGTGTCCCGCCTGTTATCTATGGGCCGCACTGATGGGCTGTGAAGATATGAAGACCGAAGACTGTACCCGTGTCCGGATGGGACTTTCCTTGGCGTGGAAGGCAAGCTTGGCGAACAACTATGAAGATTCCATATTATGTAACCGACTCTATGTAACCCTAGATCCCCCCGATGTCTATATAAACTGGAGGACTTAGTCCGGATAGGGGAGACTCAATACCTTAGTCATACATGCTAGACTTCTAGGGTTTAGCCATTACGATCTCGTGGTAGATCAACTCTTGTAATACTCGTATTCATCAATATCAATCAAGCAGGATGTAGGGTATTACCTCCATCAAGAGGGCCCGAACCTGGGTAAAGGTTCGTGTCCCCTGTCTCATGTTACCATCAACCTTAGACGCATAGTTCGGGACCCCCTACCCGAGATCTAACGATTTTGACACCGACACTTCCCCTCTCCAAAATGCTCTTACATCGTGAGGGGTCGTACCCAAGCTTTTTGCGTGTAGGTTCAAAATAAAGGAGCGAGGTCTCAGCCGGACATATCGCTCGCCTCGTCCCCCGAATCGCTCCCGGATAGGCTGCTGGCACCGTCGCTGTCGCTGTCCCCACCGCCATCAGCCACACCGCCATCAGCCGCTCCACCATCGACCACGTCGCTCTCATCCGCCGCGACCACCACCGCATCGTCATCAGAAGCAAAGGCCCTAACCAAAGCGTCCACATTGTCGTCCACCCAGTGCACGAGGTTGCCCCGGACGACCGTGAGGTTGCTCAGGATTGGTGTTCAGGAGATGGCTGAAGACGCGGGAGAATGCACGCCTGAGAAGGCCTCGGCTCTTTTTGTCCACAAGCTCATGAGCCCTCTCAGCACGGCTCTCCAAGCGCATCACAACATCAGTGAAGAAGCAAAGATGGCTGGCGTAATCCTCGGCGTGGGGATGAGGGGCGTGCTCATCGCAGATGGTACCAAGAGCCCGGTTGGCCTTCGTCCTGAGGTCACGAAGCATGGGAGCGTGCTCGCGCAGCAGCGTCTGCCCGCGAAGTGCATCCTCCTTGCTTTGCTGCGCGAAGGACTCAGCGCTGACAATTCGCTGTTGAAGAGACAGCAGCTCGGCACGGGCGGAGGCCAGCTCGGCCTGCACCGAGGTTAGGGCAGATGCGGCGGCTTTCTCACGCTATTCTGGCTCAGCCGACCCTGAACTGAGGGCGGCGGTCCTGCCCACACCTTCAGCTTCCACGAGCTTCAGCTTCAGGTCGTACCTGCCGGCAAGATCCGCGCAAGCCTCGGCCACCCTGCGGTCGACCTCCTCCTGGGCCCTGGCGTCGCGCGCGCCGACATCATCCTCTGCTTGGGTGACTTGGCACTCTCTCGTCTCCAACCGCTCAAGCTCAAGGCTGCACTCTATGGCCTCTAGCAATAGTGCTTCCTCGCACCTCAAGATCTCCTCCTCGTCGGACGGGGCACCCTTCATCAATGCCACGGCAACTCTGCACGCCTCCACCTGCTGCTCCAGGGAGGCGTTCAAGGCCTGTAGCTCCCGCCTGCGCTCCTCGGCGACCGCACGGCTATTGTCCGCCTCCCTGGCCTCCTCCAAGGCCCGGGCGCTGGCCTCTCGCGAGGTTGCCAGGGATGCCTCGGCCTTTGCATCGGCGTGCTTGCGCTGGCGGCGCCCGAGGTTGATAGCCACCTTCAGGCGATGCCACTCCTCCACCAGCTGGAGGCCTTCGGCTTCAAGGCGAGCGTCGATGTCTGCGAGTTCTCCGCCGAGTCGGCTCATTGCGCCCATTGCCTCCTGAAAGAGCTCATGGCAGACGACACTCCGCACGTGCACAAGCTTAAGCGCGCAACCAGGTCCGTCCCACGCAGCGGGGGTGGCCGACGGGATCCGAAGCGGCTCACTCCCCTTCGGTAGGGGGCTGGGGGCTGGCGCCTCTCGGGTCGTCGACCGGGCTTCGGCAGGGGCCCGGATGGGTTAAGGCCCGTTGCTCGAAGAAGGAGCCAGGAATGAGGTCATCCAGCCACCGTCCACAACCAGAGGAGGAGCCCTTGGCACACATGCCACATCCCAGGCGAGGCCACGAAGGAAACACGGCAAAGGCACGGGCTCCAAGCGCCAGGCTAGCATGTTTGCCTCTCCGTCCGATCTCGTGCCGGGGGCGGCATGCTAGCTTGCGGCGCTCAAGGCCAGCAGGGAATTCGAGGTAGGAGAAGGTTGCTTCCCCATAGAATTCGCGGCCTTAGCAGAAGGGACCCTGAGGAGCCACTATCAGGAGGGGAAGCAGCACTCAAGAAATCACAAAGATAAGGTACTCACTCGTCTATGGCGATATACTTCCTCTGCTTCAACGGCCGGAAGGCATCACTGCTGTAGCTTGGGGACCCTTTCCTCTTGTGGAGCACTTCAAAGTCCAGACGGAGCCGGCCGAAGCATTGGACGCGGCAACCAGCGCGGGGCATGGTTGGTGAGGCTCCCGAGGAGACGACCTCGGGAGTGCTGGGCTGAGGAGAGCCCTCGGGCACCGCCTCATGATGGCCCGCTGAGGCCTCGGAAGCTGTGGCCTTAGGAGCAGCGGATTGCGTCGCCCCCTCAGCTGTCGCCCCAAGGCAAGGGTCATGGGCTCCCGGGGATGACACCTCGGGAGCCTCGAGCGGTGCCGACGCCTCAGCGGCCACGCATCCGGCCTCCAGCGGAGCTCGCCCCGCTGCATCCACACTTGGGGTAAGTTCATCGCTGGCGACAGCAGGGGAACCATGGAGACGGGGTTCTCACGGGGCCCTTCAAGGCCAACTAGATGCAGCCCCCATTCATCGAAGGGTGCATCTGCCCCGTGAACTCCACCCTGTTTGAGCAACAGTACAGAAGACAGCCCTCCTGCGGCATGTCAGCTGGCGAGGGGTCGCCCGTCAACACCTCGAGCACTGCTCTTTGTGCCTCGAGTGGAAGCCCCCCTTCCTGAAGCCTCATGCGATCCTGGCCGCCAGACAGGGCCCACATCGGTCAGGAATGGCGCTGGAGGGGCGTGATACGTCTCCGTCGTATCTACTTTTACAAACACTTTTGCCCTTGTTTTGGACTCTAACTTGTATAATTTGAATGGAACTAACCCAGATTGACGCTGTTTTCAGTAGAATTGCCATGGTGTTATTTATGTGCAGAAACAAAAGTTCTCGGAATGACCTGAAACTCCATGGAGATTATTTTTGGAAATAATAAAAAACATTGGCAAAGAATCAAGGCCAGGGGCCCCACACCCTAGCCACGGGGGAGGGGGGCGCGCCTGCGCCCCTGGGCGCGCCCCCTGCCTCGTGGCCCCTTGGAGCTCCACCGACCTCAACTCCAACTCCATATATTCGTGTTCGGGGAGAAAAAAAATAAGGGAGAAGGATTCATCGTGTTTTACGATATGGAGCCGCCTCCAAGCCCTAAACTCTCTCGGGGTGGCTGATCTGGAGTCCGTTCGAGGCTCCGGAGAGGGGAATCCGTCGCCGTTGTCATCATCAACCATCCTCCATCACCAATTTCATGATGCTCACCACCGTGCGTGCGTAATTCCATCATAGACTTGCTAGACGGTGGTGGGTTGGATGATATTTACCATGTAATCGAGTTAGTTTTGTTAGGGTTTGATCCCTAGTATCCACTATGTTCTGAGATTGATGTTGCTATGACTTTGCTATGATAAATGCTTGTCATTAGGGCCCGAGTGCCATGATTTCAGATCTGAACCTATTATGTTTTCATGAATATATGTGAGTTCTTGATCCTATCTTGCAAGTCTATAGTCACCTACTATGTGTTATGATCCGGCAACCCCGAAGTGACAATAATCAGGACCACTCCCAGTGATGACCGTAGTTTGAGGAGTTCATGTATTCACTATGTGGTAATGCTTTGGTCCAGTACTCTATTAAAAGGAGGCCTTAATATCCCTTAGTTTCCACTAGGACCCTGCTGCCACAGGAGGGTAGGACAAAAGATGTCATGCAAGTTCTTTTCCATAAGCACGCATGACTATATTCGGAATACATGCCTACATTACATTGATGAATTGGAGCTAGTTCTGTGTCACCCTATGTTATGACTGTTACATGATGAACCGCATCCGGCATAATTCTCTATCACCGATCCATTGCCTACGAGCTTTCTATATATTGTTCTTCGCTTATTTACTTTTCCGTTGCTATTGTTATCATCACTACAAAACACCAAAAATATTACTTTTGCTATCGTTACCTTTTGCCACCGTTACCACTACTATCATATAACTCTGCTACTAAACACTTTGCTGCAGATACTAAGTTTCCAGATGTGGTTGAATTGACAACTCAACTGCTAATACTTGAGAATATTCTTTGGCTCCCCTTGTGTCAAATCAATAAATTTGGGTTGAATACTCTATCCTCGAAAACTATTGCGATCCCCTATACTTGTGGGTTATCAAGACTATTTTCTAGCGCCGTTGCCGGGGAGCATAGCTCTATTCTTTGAGTCACTTGGGATTCATATCTGCTGGTCACTATGAAGAACTTGAAAGACACGAAAACAAAAAATTATCCCTCAACTACGAGGGGAGGTAAGGAACTATCATCTAGCTCTGCACTTGATTCACCTTCTGTTTTGAGTAAGCTTGCAACACCTAAACCTGCCTCTGCTATTAATTCGGATATGTCACATATTATTGATGATGCCACTTCTGCTATGCATGATACTTATGATGAAACTACTTCTATGCTAGATACTAATGTGCCACTTGGTGAATTTCTTGATGAACAACTTGCTAGGGCTAGAGAGAATGAAATTATTGAAACTGATATTATTGATGAAAGTAATGATGAAGGCTCTCCTAATAAATATGAATTGCCTGTTGTGCCTGAGGGCTATGTTATGGATGAAGAAACTAAAAGATACTTTCTTGCATCCAATGATAGAAGTGATCTTAAGAAATTATTAGCTAAGTTTAAACAAAAAACTCTGAATGCTAGAATGGAATATGATCCTGCTTATGCTAGTTCACCTATCTTTGTTACTGATAAGGATTATGAATTCTCTATTGATCCTAATATAATTACTTTGGTTGAATCTAATCCTTTTTATGGTTATGAATCTGAAACTGTTGTGGCACATCTTACTAAATTAAATGATATAGCCACCCTGTTCACTAATGATGAGAGAACTCGCTACTTTTATATCCTTAAAATATTTCCGTTCTCATTAAAGGGTGATGCTAAGATATGGTTTAATTCTCTTGATCCTGGTTGTGTGCGTAGTCCCCAAGATATGATTTATCACTTCTCTGCTAAATATTTCCCTGCTCATAAGAAACAAGCTGCTTTATGGGATATATATAATTTTGTGCAAATTGAAGAAGAGAGTCTCCCACAAGCTTGGGGGAGGCTTCTCCAATTACTTAATGATTTGCCTGATCACCCTCTTAAGAAAAATGAAATACTTGATATCTTTTATAATGGACAAACCGATGCCTCCAGAGATTACCTGGATAGTTGTGTTGGTTCTGTTTTCAGGGAAAGAACACCGGATGAAGCCGAAATTCGATTGAATAATATGTTGACAAATGAAAATAATTGGACACTTCCTGAGCCAGCTCCTGAGCCAACTCCTGAGCCTATTCCTAAACCAACTCCGAAGAAAAGAGGTGTTCTATTTCTCAGTCCTGAAGATATGCAAGAGGCAAAGAAATCTATGAAAGAAAAGGGTATTAAAGCTGAAGATGTTAAGAATTTACCTCCTATTTAAGAAATACATGGTCTTAATTTACCGTTTGTTGAAGAAATATATGGTTTTAATCCATCACCTATTGAAGAAACACGTGCTCTTGATAACCCGACACAGGTAGTAAAGGTAAATTCTCTCTATAGATATGATAAAGCTGAAATCCCTCCTACTAAGTTTGCTAGCCAATGTTTGGATGAGTTTGATAACTTTATGGTTAAGCAAGAAGACTTCGATGCTTATTTTGGCACACAATTGAAACAAAATGCTTATATGATTGAACAGTCGGGTGATTATATGTCTAGAGTTAAAGGTGAACTTAAACTCATTAGTAAACATGCTTCTATGGTTACCACTCAAGTAGAACAAGTACTTAAAGCTCAGAATGATTTGCTCAATGAATTAAATAGTAAGAAAAATGATAATGTTGTTAGAGTTATGACTAGAGGTGGTAAAATGACCCAGGAACCTTTGTATCATGAGGGCCATCCTAAGAGAATTGAGCAAGATTCTCAG
This sequence comes from Triticum aestivum, assembly GCF_018294505.1. Classification (NCBI taxonomy): domain Eukaryota; kingdom Viridiplantae; phylum Streptophyta; class Magnoliopsida; order Poales; family Poaceae; genus Triticum; species Triticum aestivum. The sequence continues at coordinate 490,197,390 of NC_057809.1, read as the reverse complement.
AGAAATGATATAGATGCACCTAGTCCTTCTAAAGGGAAGAAAAAGAAAAATGATAGGACTTTGCATGCTTCTAGTGAACCTATTGCTAAACCACCTGAGAATCCCAATGATATTTCTATTTCTGATGCTGAAACACAATCTGGTAATGAACATGAACCTAATGAAAATGTTAATGATGATGTTCATGTTGATGCTCAACCCAGTAATGATAATGATATAGAAATTGAACCTGCTATTGATCTTGATAATCCACAACCAAAGAATCAATGTTATGATAAGAGATACTTTGTTGCTAGGAAACATGGTAAACAAAGAGAACCATGGGTTCAGACACCCATGCCTTTTCCACCCAAACCATCCAAGAAAAAGGATTATGAGGATTTTGAGCGCTTTGCTGAAATGATTAGACCTATCTTTTTGCGTATGCGATTAACTGATATGCTCAAAGTGAATCCTTATGCTAAGTACATGAAAGAAATTGTTACTAATAAAAGAAAGATACCGAAAGCTGAAATTTCCACCATGCTTGCTAATTATACTTTTAAAGGTGGAATACCTAAGAAACTAGGAGATCCCGGAGTACCAACTATACCATGCTCCATTAAAAGAAACTATGTTAGAACTGCTTTATGTGATCTTGGAGCCGGTGTTAGTGTTATGCCTCTCTCTTTATATTGTATACTTGATTTGAATAAGTTGACACCTACTGAAATATCTTTGCAAATGGCTGATAAATCAACTGCTATACCTGTTGGTATTTGTGAGGATGTGCTTGTTGTGGTTGCAAATGTTACTATTTTAACGGACTTTGTTATTCTTGATATTCCCAAGGACGATAGTATGTCTATTATTCTTGGAAGACCCTTTTTGAATACTTCAGGGGCTGTTATTGATTTCAACAAAGGCAATGTCACTTTTCATGTTAATAGTAATGAGCATACGATACACTTTCCGAGGAAACAACCTCAAGTCCACAGTATCAATTCTATTGGAAAAATTCCATCGATTATTTTTGGAGGTTTTGAATTTCCTATTCCTACTGTCAAGAAGAAATATGATATTCTTATTGTTGGGGATGTGCATATCCCAGTTGAGGTAACATAGTGTCATTCGAAATTTCTCCGGTTTCATGTTACTCGAAATGAGTTTGTTAACAAGACTTGATCAACCTTGTTAGTGGATTCCTTTTGTTGAGCATGAGATGGATGAAGTTAGAAAGCACAACCTTCTATACCCTCCTTTTACTTTCTGTTATTTAGTTGAAATAAAGTAAAAATAGTATTTTCTGTCTCTTTTCTGATTTATCCGTGCAATATAAAAATACCCCGAAAATAAAAGTTCTCCAAATGCCCTGAAATTTAAATATGATTTTTTCTGCAATATTTGAGAATATCTGGCACTGAGAACACAGCAGGGGAGCTAGCACCTGGCCACGAGGGTCCTGGGCGCGCCCCCTGCCTCGTGGGCCCATGGTGGCTCCCCTCCACTTATTCCTGCACCCACACACTTCTTCTTCCTCCCAAAAAAATCACCATCCAGCTCAAGCACGAGTTCTAGCTCATTTTGCTGCGATTTTCGATCTCCTTGCTTAAAGCACCTCTCACAAAACTGCTTTGGGGATTGTTCCTCGATATGTGACTCCTCCATTGGTCCAATTAGTTTTTGTTCTAGTGCTTTATTCATTGCAAATTTGTGCTGCCTAGGTGACCATGTTCTTGAGCTTGCATGTCAAATTTATATGGTTCCAAGTAGTTCTAATGCATGATATATGCTCTAGGCACTTGTAGGAGTAGTTGCTATCAATATTGTTGAGCTTGGTTCACTTTGATTTGAAGTTACTAAAAATTTCAGAATTTTTCAGAAAATAATGAAGAGATTTTTGAGGGGCTCATCGAGCCGAAGCTCGAAGGAAAAGCAAAATGAAGAAGCAGAGAGGCCCAAATATAATCTGCCTCGCACCGCGGAGGTTCGGCCATGTGATTGGCCTTCTGATGATTTCTTGAGAGCAGCCGGTATTTATGATGATTTTTATGAATTGGCTAAGAATGCAGGCCTCACCGACTTCCTCCACGACCAACACGAACAGTATCTCTTACTCACCAATACTTTTGTGAAAACTTCTATTATTATCCTAGGGAATCACCTCCTTCGGTAGAGTTTAATTTATATGACGTGGTTAAGAAGATGTCACTATATGAATTTTGCAGGGTTTGCAAAATACCTTTCGAGGGTAGCTTAGAGGAACCACATCGTAGAGATGTGGACGGGTTCATTGACACTATTACTGCGGGGGGAACTAGGAAAGCTTCTGATGCAAGAATCACTAGCATACATTTTCTAGTTTTACGCTACTTTGCAATATTTGCTAGTCGTTGCTTAATTGGTCGCGGAAACTGTGGAAACCTTAGTGTTCCTGATATTATTATTTTGTTCCATGGTTTATTCCGTGTAGCGACCAGACCTCAAACAGTCTGATCTCTGTGCATCAGTGTCATCCCTAGATCGGTAATGCTGACACGCACAGTACTTGAGGATTTATAACAGAGTAGCAATCACACACTTATTACATCGAATGTCTCAAAAGATAACTTACTACAATAATTATGGCTTAAGGCCATCTAATACGATAATAGCGGAAGGCTTGGAAGATAAAGTGAGTCCATCAACTCCAACGACATCACTGAGTGAAAGACCACGATCTAAGGCAGCTTATACTTATCCACAAATCCCCTTGATATGTATGAATGCGATGCACCAGCATCAAAAAGAACGACTGTAGTAAATGACTTAACCAAAAACTTACCTATTACTGCATCTGGTTGGGCTTCAATCTCCTCCACGTTAACGTGGTTCCCTTGTCCCCTGTTGAAAGGGTTGGGCTTCTTCCCAGAACTTCCATTGCCGTTTCCATTCTTAGCTTCAGGACATTCATTGGCGTAATGTCCGGTCTTCTGGAACTTGTAGCAAGTAACGTGGCTTAGATCTTTCTTGGCGGGGGTTGCTGGGTTGGAACGGTTCTGTCCATTGCTTCCTCCATTACCATTCCCGTTCTTGGAGCCACTATGGTTGTGCGAACTTCCTCCAGTGTGATTGTGACCTCCATGGTTATGCTGAAGGGGTCCTCCCGAGTTCGGGGTAAAATGGGGTCTCTGTTGATCTCCAGAATTATACTTCCCTTGTCCATACTTTCTCTTGTGGTTGTCAATCTGCTGCTGCTTCCCTTCAAGCATGAGAGCTCTATGTACCAACTGTCGATAGTTATTAAAGGTTGCTACCATCAACTGCATGCTCAGCTCATCATTCAGTCCTTCCAGAAACTTCTCCTGTTTAGCTGCATCCGTAGCAACGTCATCTGGGGCATAACATTCTAGCTTGCTAAAGTCATCCACATACTGGCCAACGGTGCATCCTCCTTGGCATAAGTTGCGGAACTCACGCTTCTTCATGGCCATAGCTCCTACTGATACATGGGCAGTGCGAAAAGCCTGCTGGAACTGGTCCCATGTAACATTGGCTATAGGATAGGTGACAGTGTAATTCTCCCACCATGAGGCTGCTGGTCCATCCAATTGGTGCGCGACAAAATGCACCTTCTCAGCATCTATGCATCCTGTAGTGGTTAACTCCCTTCCAATCCTGCGGAGCCAATCATCTGCCACTATCAGCTCGGTGCTACTAGAAAACACCGGCGGCTGCGACCTTAGAAAACGGGATAAGTTGTCAACTGGGGTGGTGGTGGTGGGTTGTTGTTGTTGTTGTTGTTGTTGTTGTTGCCTTGGTTCTGAACTAACAACTGCATCAAGGTATTCTGCTGCTGGATCAACTGAGTGAGCTCCGGTGGAAAGGTAAATCCGGGGTCACGTCTCGGAGGCATCTGAGGGTTTAGAGGGAAGAGAATAGAATAGAATGAGGTCTAGTGAGAAAACACTACCCATATGCACATGAGACAAACACAATCATATCACTCAAGCAAGCAAGCAAGGGCATATAATCGGTTTAGAACTATCGTTACAAAAGTTCTCGGACTATACTATATACATGGTGGAATACTACTACTGATATGGTGGTCGACTAGAAAAATTGATCGGTGGAAGACTCCATAACATCCACTCCAGCTTCATCAACATAGTCATCATCGCTATCGTCGGGGTCCGAGTCGGTGTCGTCGATGATGATGTAGTTCTTCGGGCAAGTAGAAACGTTGTCTTCTCCTCCTGACGCGGGGTCTCCAATGAATACTACTAGCTTCCTTGTCAGATCATCATTCATCTCCACTAGTATCATCATTTCCTCCTCGTACCCATCGCGTGTAGACTTGAGTTCTTCCTCCAGCTCCGTGATCCAGGTCATCGCCTTCTTTAGATCTATCATGCTTGCGCACATCTGGTTCTCCTGGCGACGAATGTGCTAGTTTAACTCCTGGATGAAAGCTGCAATGGATCTATCCTCCCTGGTGTTAATCATCTCCCATTGCTCATCTTGGCGCCCACAAATCATGTAGATAGTATCCTTGAGATCCTTGTGGTAAACTTCTCCCGTGCATCCCATGGTGATGTGGGCTGCCATACTCTTTCCTAGACTCCGGGTTGGTGCATCAAAGGAAAACTCTATGGGCTCAGTGACTGGCGTAAATGTCCTTCCTGGAACTTGAACTTGAATCATCTAGTGCTCCTCTTCTAGTAAAGTGACGTTGTAAGTCCCGATGAAGCTTGGTATTCCGATGTTCAGGTACCTAGTGACTTCCTTCAAGTGGCGTCCAAAAGGTGTGTCTTCATCTGGTTGTGCAAACTTGTTCCTTGCGTCCGCTATCCTAAAGAGTAGAAAATGGAGAGGAGTCAGAAATGAGAAGAGAGTAGTGATCTAGGGCTTTAGCTTAGTGGTCGTGTCCTACAGTCAGTGTGTGCTCTGATACCATCTTGTAGTGACCAGACCTCAAATAGTCTGATCTCTGTGCATCAGTGTCATCCCTGGATCGGTAATGCTGACACGCACAGTACTTGAGGATTTATAACAGAGTAGCAATCACACACTTATTACATCGAATGTCTCAAAAGAGAACTTATTACAATAAATATGGCTTAAGGCCATCTAAGACAATAACAACGGAAGGCTTGGAAGATAAAGTGATCCCATCAACTCCAACGGCATCACTGAGTGAAAGACCACGACCTAAGGCTGCTTACTCGTCGTCTGAAAAGTCTGCAACATGATACGTTGCAGCCCGAAACGGGTCAGCACATGGAATATGCTGGCAATGTAACACAAGAGAGTAATGAACAGAATAATGCTATCACTACATGCATATATGGCTAGTGGAGGCTGTATGGTTAATAGGTTTTGCAGAAAGCCAATTTTTTCCTATGACAAAGGAATAAATTTTATTTAACTATCATGGTGGTTGTTAAACATTGAGAAGGTTCACCCAACTCAATCCCAATTAAGCATCATCATTAAACCCAATCAAATTATATTAAGAGTGATGAGATCCACATGACAATCCAAGAACTAGATACTAAAGATGTCCATAACCGGGGACACGGCTAACCATGATTAGTTTGTACACTCTACAGAGGTTTGCGCACTTTTCCCCAGAAGACTCGATCTCCTCCGTTGAATTTCTTGCACTACATGATGTTTGAGAAACAGATGACCGAGACACAGTCTTTCTGAAGAGGTCCCCTTAACCGATAGATAGGCATGTACACCTACAATTCCCTACATCTGCTAGCCCATCATGGAAAGGTTTCCCACAACTTACTCAACTATGCCAGAGCCCATAATGGCATGTGGCTGCACACGGAAGTTTCTAGCATGAATAATCTTATGATCCCTTTGAGCCTGGGTGGCAGTCCATAGGAGAATCACACGGTACCCCGGGATTTCCAAAAAAATACAGGCAGCACTGGGTTCCCCAGGTGCCTCAATCCACCCAGATGTGTATTAAAGTTGCCACCTTAAGTTAACCACTAATTAACAATACTCACATCTATCATGAATACACTCAAACCCAAACCACGTCTACGAGCATAGCATAGCAATATAAGCAACATAGAAGTAACTCTCATGGGTTTGATAATAAATAGGTGAATAGGTACTACCTCATCTACTTCCCAACCCACAATTTATTCAGATCCTAACCATGCAATTGTTTGAGGATTGATCTAATGCAATAAAACTGGGTAGTAAAGATGTATGATCAAAGTGTTACTTGCCTTGCTGATGATCCGTGGAACCTAGAGACTCATAGTAGCACGCTCGCACTCCGGGTACTCTATTGCAATCAAACAAGCATACAATAAGCAGTCAAGCAAGATGCATGGGTAAAACTTAAATAAGAAGATCTAACCAGAAAGTTCAACTTAAGAACTCCGTTTTGCAAAAAGAATCAAATCAAACGAAGCAACGAAACTCAAACTGCGAAAGAAACAAGCTTCGATTACTAATCTCGACTAAAGTCAAATTTTACAGTAGCAAAAACTTGTTTAAGTTGATTAAATAGAAAGAGGGCTTCGAGACAAAACTCTAGGCGCTTAAATCGCCTGATTCCGATAAACGAGCGAAAAGTTAAACTAAAACGAAATCGGATCAGAAATCGCGATCGAAAATAATCGCGAAAAATCCGAGAAAAAGAAAAAGCTGACGAACAGGCTAATGAACGAATGTTCGCTGTCTGCGGCTAACGGGCGAAAACCGTTTGTTAAAACGAACATACGGACGAACATCCGCTATATAGCGAAACCGGAAAAAATAAAACTGATCTAATAAAAAACGCACCTAGGTTTTTACCGAAAAACCGAGCTGGTCAAAGGAAACTGGCGGCGGCGGCGAACTCTGGCGGCTCCGGCGAACTCCGGCGACGCCGGCGAGGTGGCGGC